>NC_092423.1:49171966-49351664 GCF_036169615.1 Heliangelus exortis | reverse complement strand
TGGATACCTAGTCTGCAGCATATCTTTCATCCTGGAGTGGTTTCCAAACATTATTGCCCTGTCTTGCTTTCCCTGAAAGTTCCACTTGTGCATGTTCATTCTGTTTCCTAGAGGCCTGGGCTACAGTTTGGCACTGCTGGTTTTGAATGTTTATCAAGGCCATCACTTTGCCATCAGAGCTACAGTTACGTTTTCTAGACACATATGTTTCTGGACCCACAGACTTTAAGGGCTTTGTAGGAAGGGATGACCTGAAGCACCCAGATTTCAAGCACCTGGAACTGGCACTTTCTCTGTCTTCTAGAAGTCTGGAGGACGGGGGAGCCCAAAGAAATGGAAGTCCAAGGACAGCAGTCTCTGCTGGACCCATCCATGGGCAGTGGGGTGGGTGAGCTAGACCACAATCCCTGTCATCAAGCCCTGGGCCACTATGGAAAGGGGGCTCTGGCTCCCTCCATATTGCCCAGCACATTGTATTTGACAGATGCAAGTGCAGACACCCCCAGGCAGGTTTCTCTCCTCTGTAGAGAGCATCCTCCTCATCAGCTGTGCTGTCCTTACAAGCACAATCAGTGTGTGTTATATGACACAAGGTGCCCAAAATAGGGCATGGGTTTTGCTTAGCTGGAGCATCCATACGCCTTTAAAATGTGAATACAGATGGGTGATAGCTGGAATTTGGGCACTCCTTTCCTTCTGTTGTCCCTCCTTCCTCTCACTCCTGTTTGGCTGCTGCTCCCATTGACCCTTTTGGTGATGAGCCCTGTGCACTCACAGCCTCACAGTCTCCAGCCAAAGCCAGGGCTCCTACTCCTCAGTGGGGCAGGTACTGAGTCCACGTAGCTCTGGACCCCTCCATCAGCTCCCCTTGGTGCCAGGACCATATGCTGCCTTTTCTCAGCAGAGAGGGCAATGGACCAGTGCTAGGGGACCCAAAGAAATCTCTGGGTGCATTATTACCACACTAGCAAGCTGCAATCTGCAGCAGTTCCCACATCCTGGATAAAACTCCCTCCCTGCTCTGATTACTGCTAACTCATACTTTCCAAAGCTGATTTATCCCAGGCCTCGTAAAAATGCTTCAGGGCAGCCAAAGCATGTTGCCTTCAGAGCACACCAGATTCCTCCCAGCACCAGGTATCTTAAAAAGATATTCTGGGGGAGGATGCCTCTTACAGTCCAACTCCTACATTCAAAGGCTTCACACTTACCCTAAATCACACAGGGTATCATCTGGGCTAAACTATCATTGTTGCTATCGTTATTAGCACTGTCAGAGTCAAGACTTCCTTATTCTGGTCCCTGCCTTTTGCTCTGAATGGACAAAAAAAGAGGAAAGGTGGAAGGAGGGAGGAAAAAGTTGAGCTTCTCACAGGACTATGGTAGGAGAGTGGCAGCAACTGGAGTAAAATGTTGGATTTCCCTAAATTTCTGTACAGTACCCTGTGCATTTGGTCGCTTACCCCCTGCATTTGGTCACTTACTGGCTCTGCATCTCCACAAATGTTCTAGTCCTGCTCTCCATCTCCTTTCCATAGGCACTTAAGTGAGTTGCAGGTCATTGTAGGTGAGCCTGCTCTTTGCAGCTAGGCTACCATTTGCCAAGCCTTCAGCTCAGCAGGCCAAGGGCAAGCAGAGGAGATCACCTGCCCATGGTCAGATAGAACTAGGATGCACTACTTCTAAGATAGTGCCTCTAATCCTGTGTTCTTCTTGAAAGCAATGATGCAAAATAATTAAGTTCACCATGCACCCTGACCAACCACTTACACTCTGTTCACGACCAGTCTGGTTTTAGCTGCTTTCTGTTTATTGTAACACAGTAAAAACCAGACCATTGTCTTTTACTGGCATTGTTTAGGGAAGGAAAACATTTGGAGGTAGCAGTACACTAAGGCAGAGCCCAGCAACAGTAAAACAGCAGCACCCCAGGGAAAGGGTCTGCTAAGAGACAGCAAGCTGAGCATCACCTGGCTTCTCTGAACCCCCCCAAACCCTTGTTCTGCTCTTTCAAAGATTTCACATTTTGCCTGGAGAAATGAACCAGAGAGACCAAACAACCTTAAATGTTCCCACATGTAAACACTCTCTCATCACAATGAGAATGGAATACACACAGCAATCGAAGCCCTTGACTTTCTCCTAACTTGGCTGGTGGGAAAACAGAGAGGTGATGAAAGAAGAGTAGAATACAGAGCCTTGGTTTTCTTCTTTCCTCCATCCCTGACCAGCACATCCCTTCAACCCCTGGCAGAATAATGTAGCTTAGGCCTTCCTGTTGGGGCTGGCACACATTGCACAAGGGGCTTTGCAGACATGGAGGAAAGGAGTCACCAGTGCTCTGGCCATTTCATGAATTAAGTTGAGGTTAGACATTAAAGTTACATATTCCTATTACTACACCTGCTCTTGAGGGACAGTGGAGATACATGTGCCCTTTTGCTTAACTTCACATCATGCAGGCCCATTTTAGTCCTCAGCAAATACAGTGCATACATTCTTTTAAGTAGGAAGAGTCATCTACTTCAAAGAACACTAGTTAGCATCTTCTGAACATGATCAAGGCCCATTGGGGCTATTTAGAGGGCTCTGGATAAAGCCTCACTTTACAAGGTTTGTATGCTGACAGATTAGTCAGGCTTCAGCAGTGCTTTTCTCCCCAAAACAGCAGACCCCCATCATTCCTGACATCAGGCAGGACACCATAGCAAACAATCAGCTGTCTTCAGTGAACAACATCTCTCCCTAGCCAAATACCCATCCCACAGACTTAACATAATAAGTTATTGTCTTCTCAAAAAGCAGCAGACACGCTGATCACCCTCATTAAGGAAGGAGGACAGTTTTCTTCTATAAAACTTCAGCCTTCAAAAATGATGTAACGGGTCCAAAGGGAGAAGTGAAATACTTTAGTAGACAGAGGAAAAATTCACAGTTTGCCCATGTGTTGTTGCCCAATTGGAGGAAAAATGGAAAAATGAAAGGGGAGAGGGCATTTTGCAGGACAAAAGTTCTCTCTTTTTTTTTTTTTTTTTTAAATAAATGGAGGGATGTTTTTCCTCCCAGCAGCTGGACTGAACACATCAGTTCAGTTTGCCTTCCAGGCTTATGGCAGAGCATCCTCAGCCAAGGCCCTTGGACTTTGAAAGTCACTGCACCTAAAAATCTACTAGGGCCCTCACTTGGCAAGTTGCAACCCATATTACAAGGCTTTTTGGCTTTATCTGCTTTTTAATTATGTCTTATTTTTATTTTGTTGCTACAAGGGCAGGCAAGTACTCAATGAGGATTGATTCAATGGGGCCAACTCTAAAAGTGAGTCAGATACATCTGTTTGTATTAAATGTCAATACACTTCCCTACATCTGCAAGAAGGACAACTAAATAGATGCATTAACAGGTAACCTCAAAGCTGCCTGGCAACCCAAAATGCTTTCCCTACTTGTTGTCTTGCATGCATAATGTAAACCACAGAGATGCCAGTTTGGGCCAGGTAGGGGGGTGCATAAGAGAAAAATGACTGGAGATACGAAGCCAGATCTTTTCAAGACAGGGCAAATCAGAGAAAGGTGACCTGGAAACACTGCCAGACACTTCATCTAGCATTAAAGCCAGCAAAATATTTTCTGGAGAATTGCCCATGAGCCTAATTAACACAGCAAGTTCTGAAGGGAGGGAAATCCATCTATGGCAGTCAGGATCCATACCACTTGGGCTGCCTGCGCCCACCTGCATTGGCACCATGGCATGACCCTGTGTGGCTGTATGGCCTGCCTTGCAGGGCAAGCAGCTCACTCAGGAGGGGCTGAGAGCAGGTAGGGTTTGTCAAAAGAGTTTTCTCAGTCCCAAGTGGATGGGGGGACAAAACATTTTTAGGAAGTGGTACTTGCCAGGGGGCATCCACCAAGACTTCAGGTTACTGTGCACTCCAGCAGCAAGCTGCCTTTAATACCATCAAACACAGACTGGGACTTCCTTCCAGTGTTTTCCCAGAGGTTTCTGGTGAGATTTTAAAATAATAAACACAATGGTGAAGGGGCTGAACCCAGACTCCCACCACTTGTGTAATTCCATTGGGTAACAGAATCTCCCAAATACTTTTTGAGGTGATGAAAAAAAAGGTGTGTGCCACTGGAATGATGGAGTCAAGGACAACCAACATTTATTTATATATGTTGATTATTTATCATGGGATTGAAAGAAGTTCCTTGTTCTACTGTCATTCAACATATGTTTGCCTATCATTGAAATACCATTGAATGACTAATCTTGTTGACTGAAGGAACTACTGCAGGCCACGATGCCAAGCCTTATTCTGAATAAAATCTACAAAACCCTATATAGAATAAAGGTGTTCAGCTTGACATTATCATTCATTGAAGTGATACAGGACCACATGTACACTTGGCCAGTTAGAGATATCTTGAGCTATTATAAAGACTTCAACAAACCACATATGAAAGACCAACATGCCCATAGATCTACAGCTGTTATTCTGCTTCTTTATACAGATGAAACAGCCAAAACTCTTTCCAAAAATAAAGATCACCAGTTAAAACCACTCACCCCAATTTGTAGTATAAACACATTATATCCCTTTTGTGCATAATACAGGAGTACAAATCCACCCACTTCATCTTATACTCCCAGTTCCTTCTTTAATCTCCTCCTTATTTCTCATTATTGCATTCCATTTAAATACATGTATGCACACCTGTGTTAGCTTCTGTTACAGTGGGAACATAAGCACTTTTCCATAAAATTTCACCATCTTCTGAACAGCAAGGGTTTCTGGGGGACAGTAACAGCAGTTTTGCAAAATCACCTTGAATTGCCCTAATGGTACAACTGTAAATCCATTTTATCCAATGAGGATACTGGTTGCTCCAACTTTTTTTACTACACATCCTGTCGGAAAAATACCTTGCCATTCATATTTGAATCCCTTTTGCTGGTGGCTTTAAAATAAAAACCTCAAACCAAAAAAGGATCAACACCTACTTTACCTACCTGAGCTGTAAAAAGATTACTGGCACTGCAATACCAGCTATAATCAGCAATTCCATGTCCTTTTGCTTTACAGTGTTATTCTTGGTGCATGAATTGTTGGCTTTGAGACTTAACTTTGCCCAGTAGGGTTTCCATTTCACACAATGACCTTCTCTTCCCTTCTTCCATTTTTTTTTTTAAATTTTATTCTCTTCATTAACAGCTAATCACACCCAGTATCTGCAGTCTCTCATGCACTGAAATACTCATATTTTGGCACAAACTCATGTACCTGGTTATTCCAGCTGGCATTTTCTGGATCTGAATACATAAAACTCCCAAGGTCTGATGATGTGTGGTTGCAGTAGCAATCTAACATTGAAAATGCTCTATGGGGAAATTATGTCTTTCACTGTGGCTTTGTTTATTTGTTTATTGAACGGAATTAGTTTAATTCTGAGCTATTCAGATTTATAAGTTATGCTGATCTAAAGAATTCCCTAGCCAAATGGCAGAGGGAATTCCTGAAGCTCTGGATTTTGGTGAGATTAAATAAGTTGTGTATTGACTATGTTTTAAAGAATTTGACCAAAGTGTATTCAGCATACTCCCTCAAAGACATCCAGCCCTCTTGCTCACCATGCTCCAGTCTGCTACAGTTTTCTGTGGGAGTGGTGATCACAATATCTACTATAATTTAAGGCTGTCCACTGAGTGTGCCTGGGTAAGCCTTTAGAAGTGTGAAAAGAACCGTGATTTGAACGTGGTAACTCCAAAACCTGGGCAGAAGAAGTGTTGCAAAGAAGGAGGGATGCTTTTTTTTTTTTTTTTCTCACTTAGAGTTTCAGCATGACCAAATCTGCATTACTTTTCAAAATATAAATCAGAATTTCAGAGAGTGTGTTGCCTATTTATTATTCCCTTACGCCCCTCTGCTTCTTTCACATAACAGAGTATTTTAATTTGCTTTTTGCCTATTTGCTATACCACTGCTTTCCCAAAACTGGGCAGGCATCTCTTCACAGTGCTATTTTTCTGCTTTCGTAGAAATCGTAGCAGAAAATGTAACTTGGACAATGGCTTATCACATTTTCACTGCCCCAGTCTAAAATAAGCTAGGCCTTTTGAACAACTTCCAGATGTCAGTTTCTATACAGGTATTGCTTTCTTTCCCACAACATGCACTCCTTCAAGTCTTCTAATCCTACTACTGTTTTAGTGGTGAGGTGAATTTTTGAAGTTTTGTACTAGGACCAGAATTATCTTTAAATGCCTCTATTCAACTCTTATTAAACATGCTGCAATAGGATTGGATTTACACCCACATGAAAGAGGGGCAGCATCCCTGAAGCAGCAGAGAGAATGAGGGGCGATCGGATGCGCAGCATTAAATATGGAGTGCACAGATGCATAAGCATGAATCTGCCCAGCCAGAGCTTCTGTGGTATTTGAAAGGACAGTAAACCCTAAAGAGCCTCAGTGTTCACAGGGGAGCTTATCAGTTGTTGATGAGGCCCTGTCCAGCCTTACAGACAGCCAGTTTCCTTCTGCACCGGGGCACCAGTTTGCTGTGGAGCCAACAGAAAGGTGATAAGCTGCGGAGAAGATTTTTTAGGAGTCTTGCCTATCTTTCACACCAAGTGGCCAGAGCACATTTTCCACAGTTGCCACTTACAGATAGGCTGGCTGCTCTTGGATAAGGCCAAGAAAGAAATAGGAAAATCGGTTCCAGTTTTCTTCCTCTCACAGTCCCATAGGATTCTGAGGTTAGGCTAGATTTTTTTTCTTCCCCCCCCTCGCCCCCTCGCCTTTTAAAATATATAAATCTCCCTGAGCTTATAGCTGCACCAGACAAGGTAGCTATGGAGTCAACTGAGAGCAGGAGATAGACTTCAGACTGGCTATCAGCAATTCCCTGTCTGCAACTGCCAGGCAGGAAAAGGCTGCAAGTTCTGCCAGCTGATAGCAAAAGCCTTGGTTAAACCGAGCTGTAAAACTTTTTCAGCCCCTCAGAGGTTCTTGCAAAGTTCACCTTTTACCAAAGTGAATCTTTTTAGGTTGGGGAACCAGGTAAGGGTAATGCAGAACAGGACAGCACTGCTGCTTCACTGGGAAGCAGCATGTTATGCCCAGCTTCAGGACAGAGCAACCTCACCCCTTGCTCCCTGGGCAGCTTTTTTAGGTGCTGTGGGAAATGCAAATATGCAGTGGCTGAGTTAGCATCTGGGGGAGATAACTTTAGGAAACTCCACAGGGGGCTTAAACTGATGTCTGAAAATGTTGTATCTTCACTTTTGAATCTTGATCTAAATGTTTGACCCCCTTGCAGTTGCTAGAATTGAGAAAAGAGAGAGTTATTCTGGTCACTACTTTCCAGAGTTGCAAACTTAGACTTACAGGATAAAACGTTTTATCCTCAACTTGTGATGATGATGACAGAAGTCATCTCAAGTTACCTGCATGTATTTTCATTAACAGCCCCCTTGGGATAATGCTATTAGCACACAACAGTACACAGTCACTCTAAAGCTGGCATCCTGTAGGACTCCGGTGGTACTGCATTGTGCAGGCAGTTTTTTTTTTACAGCAGAGAGAAATTCTGTCAGCTGCAGTGTTGCATTAGCCCCTCTCAGCATCTAATTGAGCCATCTTCATTATTGTCTTCCCCCAAAGAGCCTCCCAACAGAAGAAAGAGATTTGAGCAAAAGGCTACGTGATGCTTCAAAAGCTTAGCTGAATCTTTGCTGCTCTAAGGCATAAATTTGAAATAATAGAGTCCTGTGTTCAAGAGCTGCTGTGCCAGCCCTTTCGAGTACTGCCAGTAGTTTGGGGTCAACATGTTAATGAGGAAATGGCTGAAGGGGAAAAAAAGAATTTCAAAAGTTTCAGTCCCAGCTCAAACTATCTCTGGAGTTCAAGGCCTGAGTTTTCAAGCTGCCCGTGTGCTGCCATCTCTTCTGTTTCATGGGAGCACTGGTGGCTTCCACTTCTTGCCAACACAAAACAAATGTCTCTCAGCTGAGTTCCTCCTCCTGCAAATTACTGGGAAAATTTTTTCCTGGTGGTGTGCAGAGGCTGTCCCCATAATGTATTCATGCAGCACCAGGCACGGGGAAGCCTTGAGTGGTACCAGAAAACAGCTTGCTGGCCTCTAGCCTTCAAAGGGAGTGGAGAAGAGCCTTATTTTGAATTTCACATGGTTTTCACACAGCCTAGCAGTCTCAGACCAAATTTCTCCCACTTGCCTAGGAGTGATGGGGTGCTGCCAGCATCCTCCGCAGCTGGCACCCAGCGCAGACCCTGCAGCTTCACCCTGTGGCATGTTACGTGCTTTGCAGCCCCACACCAGTTTTTCACAAAGTGATAACACTTCTAATTAGCGCCAAGACCTCCTGAAAGGGGGGCAGAGGCAGGATGGGGGGACACAGAGGTGGCTTGGCTGGAGCCGCCAAGCTCCCGGCAGTAACAAGGCACTGGGGCTGGAACAGGAGAAGCCAGAAGATAAGAGAGGGCAAGAGGGGAATATTTTGCTGACAGAAAAGAAATATGAGTGGGGCTAACATCTAGTGCCAATGATATTTTAATCTCATTGGCAGGGAGCTGCTCTCCCAGGTGGGCAGAATTAATTTGGTGTTTTCAGTGCCTTCCCTTGGATGGGTAGGCAGACAGACGGAGGGGCACAGTCCCTCTCTCACACACGACCCTGGTGCTGGGAGCAGAAAATATTCCCTGACCTGGCAATCAAGAATTCATTAAGGAAAAACAAACTTGAGGCCTGACTTGCCCTCACAGCAACTGCTCTGTTGGTGTCACCAGTAACCACAGTGAAGTGGTTCCTGACCCGTGTGGTGTGAAGAAGGGGAGAGCCAGGTCTGGAGATTTCCAGGCCCCTGATCTCATTTAGCAGTGGCAATTAATGAGGCACCACTATGGCTGAATTGCTCACTGCAAGACCACCTCCATGACCTCTATGTCTGTCAGCAGCTACAGGAGCACTGACCTGGCCAAAACATTCTTGGTGCAACCAAGAGAACTCAACACAGGAGTGTAAATCCATCATTCAGAAGGGCCCAGCAGCAGAAGATGGGATTCCTGTTTTATGGTCTGCAACCATGAAGGCAACACACCCAGGACAGGAGAGCTAAAAAACCCCTTCACTCTTCCAGATACCCAAGGGAGCCACACACATGCACAAGGACATCCCTCGTAGAGCCATCCAAATCATGAGGAGAGATATTGTACTGTCATAGCCACAGAAGTGTTTTTCTACATCCCTGCTTTCAAAACACTTGTTCATTGCAAGGAACCTTGACGTTCTTGTGCAGCATTTCCCAGTGAGGCAGAGATAAGAGATCTGCATCAGCTTCTCCTACAACAGATCCACAAACCTCTTCCCCAGCACAAAAGCTTGTTATCTTATAAGCTAGTTTTCTAGCAGGAAGATTTTACTAATTCCTATCTTATACCTGATAATGAAATAGCTTGAAATATAGGGTATGGGAAAGGGGAAGCTTTTGACTGAATTCATACCACTTTCTACAGTTCCTAATTTGATGATTGTCTATCAATCAAAAGAAGTATTTGAATAAGTTATTTGGGCAGACTGCTTGTGGTAGCTGCCTGAATTAGACCTGGAACTATTGAAGCATCTAGGGTGATAAGAGCACTTCAAACCACCCCTCCTGCATGGATGGATCAGTGGATCAGTCTCAGTGCCTACTGCTGGCACCCATTTCAGCCTTTTTGCCTAAATGCAACATGCAGCCAGAATATTCATCTGGCACAGCTAGGTGAATTCTCATCACAGATGCATGAGGAAGAAAAAAATATGATTTTGCTCCAGTTTAATTTCTGGACCATAGAAGAGTGATCCACAGGAAGAAAATAAAATGTTCAATTTACTCTTTGCAAGGTAAAGAAATGAAGCCTGGGAACATGCTACCTGAATTTGTCAGTGTATCACATGCTACTACTGAGAGTTTTCACTGTAAAGAGCCTCCAGTGTGGTCCAAACCAATAACAGGGTATTTGTCAGGCAGGAAGAAAATCCACAGAGTTTCATTGTGCTGAGAGACACAAAAAACTGCAGAACAGACAGTGGGAAAAACACATTACTGCAGCCTGGGACCAGGGGCCTGCCAAATCCAGACAGTGAAAAACAAAAGGGCTGTAAGCTATACTGGATAATATCAGCAACTACAGTAAAAAGGTTAAAAGAAATCATCCCCTTCTACCACGTGTTTATTGCCTTTGTTTAGACTTAGAAGCCTGAAGGCTCATTTTTCCCCTCTTGATCACTAGTTTTGAGGATTTTTTTGTCATTCTTTTGTACAAGATGTTGCCTTCTTCAAAGAGCTCACATAGACTTCAGTGCAGAATTAGGATGTTGGTCGCTCCAGGAGAGGAAACTCCAAACGAGGATACAAACAGGGGGAGAAAAAAACACATCCCAAGTGAGACCAATCCAGCAACAGAGACATGCACAGGCTCCCTCATAAAATGTGACAATTAATATAACAAAGACAAATTACATTCCTTCCAGCCCTCTGATAGACATTGTGCGTGCTGGGCCTGGATATTTCCTCCTCTTCCTCTCTGCTTTAAGAGGGGGTGTTATTTGAGCCAAACATGAAGCTAAGCCTGTCAATAAAAGATTTCTTGGCTCACTGACAAAGTCTACCAGTTGCTGGCAGCACCATGATGGAGACACTCAGCAAAGGCAGAAGCATAAGAGTTGCTCAAGAAAGCATCACCCAGGCTGGTGAGGGCTAACTATTCTGCAAGTTTGCCTAAGCTACCAGCCAGCTGAGGTGGGAAATGGCTTCTCAAGAAGACAGGCACTCCTCCTGATCCTGATTAACTCCCTTTGTATTGTGGTTTACAGGAGTATGTCAGCGTTCTCCATCAATCTGCCAGCAAGTCTTTTCTCTAACATATTTCAGCTTGCCACTTGGCCTTTCACTGCAGATAGGTGCTGCCACAGCTGATAGAGATCCTGCATGACACCAGGGAGCTGCCCTGCCCCTTCCCACTGGTGCCGACCTTCCTCCTTTGCAAAGAAATCAAGCAAGTTGGCAACTTCAGAAAAAAAGGTGTCCTGGAGTATTGGTAGTTGTGGATTTGGAAGCAAATACTTCTCAGGTGTCTGTGCAAATCCTCCCTAGGACTGAGAACAGGTATAATAACAAGTGTCAGCAGTAATGCCATTGAAGAATTGGTGCTGCTTTTAACACGTGCCTATAGGTATCATTTGCCAAGTACAATTATAGAGTTTTAAATGTCAAAAGTACTATTCTTCTTGAAACTGATAGAGATGCAATGACATCTCAGCAGGGTCATTTACATTGCACTCAGGAAGAACCAAAGTTGCAAATGCAAGTTAGGAAACACCTGCCGGGACAGCCTGATGGGAAAGGGTGTGGGACATCCAGCTGACCATGAGTACTCAGAAAGAAACATTTTATGTCTGGCATGTCACTGGGGAGGACATGCATAAAATTGTGCCTGCATGAAAGAGACCTGCTGCAGTGCTTCACATACTACCAACTACTATGAGAGAGGAAAATGCAGAAAGAAGTGAAATATATATGAAATATATACTTCATATATATAGAAATTATATATGAAATAGAAATTATATGAAATTATATATATTTCATAGAAATTATATATGAAAAACAAAAGGTGTTTTTAAGCTGGAAATTATGTAATGTATCTTCTTAGTGGATAAATTAACAGGTTAGTTTCTCTGAACTTATCAGAGTAAACTTGTTCCTTCACACCTTAAATAAGATTCTTTTTTTTAAACGCAAGTATTCCTGAGAGGCTTGCTTTCTTGCAGGGTGACAGAACCCAAAGGTGCATAAAAGATCAACTTCAATTGCCTTATAAACTTGTTGATGTGCACCAACAGGCAGAGAGTGGATTCCTTTTTCAGGAGAATAAAGAAACCAACTTGAATTGGGAAACCAATTGATTGCAGACCAGCCTGTGGATGCTTTTTTTTTTTTTTTTTTTTTTTTTTAAATATAGATAGGATGGGTTAATTTTCCAGTTCTACACAATTTATCTGTGCTGAGCTGGAAGAGTGTTGAGTGGGAAAGGGTTTCATTGTCCACTAGGGCCTTATGGCTCTTCAACACCCACCACTTCTGCCTCATGTCAAAGAAAAGCAAATAGGTTTATTAAATAGCTGTCAGGGTGAATGAGGCTGTACAGAGAACAAACAGAAGAGAAATTGGATTAGAGGCAGAGTACATGCCACACTAAACAAGGGTACAGATTTACAGCTTTCTCCGCACAACCGGACAAAGGACTTTGAAGACGAGTTTTGGGGTGGAAGGAGCCAAAGTCTGAGGAGGAAGAAGCAGGTGACCCCAGCAGCCCCAGAAGTCATCCTCCTTGATAGCTGGGAGCACACAGATGAAGCCATAGCCCTTTTCTTCCAAGCTTCTGGCTGCATTTCTCCAGCACATGTTTTCATTGTGTGAACAGAAAGCATAGCCAGGCTGTCCCCTGCCCACCTCCCTCAGGGTAGATGCCTTCATCCCGACCTTCCCAGGCAGCAGTCCTAGATCACACCATCTAGCCTAGCACAGGCAACAAGAGAGAAAAGGAGTCACGGCAGGGCTACAGAGAATTAAACCTTCCCTGATAAAAGCTTTGGCTCACAGGCAGGCTCAGAGAGGCTGGGATCTTTTGCAAGTGTCTGATAGTTATTCCCAGAGAGACCCTGGCCAAATTCTCACCATGGAGAAGGAGGTGCCAAAATATTTTCAAGTTGTTTTTAGCTAGAAGAAAAGGGAAGACAAATGCAGATTTACTCACCAAAGGGACTGCAAAGACTGGTAAGGTCAGGAGGATCACAATGCACCAAGCGAGGTAAGGAGCTAAGTGTTTTGGGCTGGAAAGCTGCAGACCTCAGCTGGTTACATGTACAGTAACTAGAACTATTACCTGTGTTACTATAGCAGCCTGAATTTTTCTTATACTGACTGAGGAAACTATAACCACATCACCCAGAGCACAGTAACTGACACCACCCTGAGAAAAAGCAAGTCTTGAACTGTTTACCCTTACACCCACTTTCAAAACCTGTGGTTTTGTTTCCTACCGCCAAGCTGGAAAGCCAAATGCTGGATTCCAGGTGCTCTTCCATATTCCAGTCCAAGACCAAGCACTTCTTGGGGCCTTTGCCTCAAACCACATCAGGCAGGCTGGGTTTTCTTCACACCTCCACCCCAGTGCAGCACCCTCAAGTCAAGAACACAGACCTCCACAGGGGTAGACCCCTTTCTATGTTCTCATCAGCATTACAGCTCAGTTCCCATCTCTGTAACAATGCAGCTGTGCACTGACCTGCACATTTACATCAACACAGTGCTTATAACCAACATTTCCTGAAGTTGGAACTGACTGGCTCTGAGATTTCTCTTGATCTGCTAGTGTCTGCTAGTAGAATCTATCTAATCCTCAGGAAAGGCAAGGAGGCATGGGAGAGTGGACACACAGGGTGAGTTTTTGATAACAAGTTGTCAGATTTTAGTTTTACAGTGGAATTCATTGCTTCTGAGCCAAAAGAGCATTCCTGCCTCATTCTGTCAGAATGTGCAATAAAAGCATGAAATGGTAAAATCCTGCACTTTCCTACAAATTTCCAAGGTACTATTCTACTGGCAACACATCTTTCTGTGTCTTCACTCACTTAGCTTGAATTTACATATCATCCTCTGAGTTATTTATCTCAAAGTCATTGATTTCAAGGATCATTTTTCTTCAGATCAGTGTGCATTTTGAGTTATTCTTAACTATTTAGTTTGCAGGAATTCTACTATGAAAAACAGTTTTGAAGATTGACACTGGGCATTAAATACATTATCTGTAATGGTACAAAGACACCTTGACATGATGCTGCAAACAGCAGGGTCTTCACTTTATCCATGGTCTTTGTAGCATATTCTCCAACCCAAGCTCATCTAAATGAGGTCTCATAAGTGTAATATAGCATAAAAGACTCTGGCTGATACATTTTCAGTCACCCAAGTACAGCACCCAATATAGAAAAGTTGGCTCTTCAATACCTCAGCAAAACAAATTAACCAGTTAAATTCTTTGAATAACTACTGTAATAGCAGCTGTAAGAGGATGGTTAAGGGCAAGCAGAAGCATTCAGATATTCTGCTAAATAGAACAAGACAGAAAATTAAAGATTTTGTGGTTTTTTGAAGAGAGAAAGTGTAATCAATATAGCCTGTGTCACCCTGGTACTAAAATTTCTGATATCTCAAGGTCTTAGCCTGAGAACATCAATACTTCTTTCATCAGTAAGTGCTGGATCAAGACCCATATTCCAGCTAACCCAAACATGAACTACCTTAGATCCTTAGGCAAGCACAAGACATTGTCCAACTAATAAGTTCATTATTAAGATAAGCATCTTCCCTGAGGGATCCTGCCAGTAAGAGCAACAGTTTTGGTCTGAGTGGGACTACCCAAAAAAGTCAGCAATGTTTTTCCCTTCACCTGGGAACACCCCAGTTATCCCATCTCACAGTGGGGTCTGCCAGACTCCCTGTGTGGCCATGCCAAAGGAGACCTGGTCAGAGCTATCTTGTGCCCATCCCCCAGGGTGCTGCTTTCATGGAGGGGACAGCAAGTGCCTGCCATCAGCAGAGTGATCCAAGTGCTGTTCCTCCTGGCCTGGGGATGGCTCTCTGAGGCACTGCTCAGCTCCTTGTATAGACCAGAAAATTACCCGTGTGGGCTTTGGGCACAAGTAGGCACCTCTCTGACTTTAATAGGTGTTGTCATAAAACACAAAAATTAGCATTGAATTGGAAAGTGCTCTGCTCACCAGTCATGTGTGTGGTAAGGATGGTGTGTTGTGATGGCAAGAGAGCCCAGGAAAAATCCACCCTGGGACAGCTGAGGAATCAAGAACTAATTTCACTTACAAAAAGTCACGTTTCTTTTGTCTCATGTCATATTTCTTTTGTCTCAACACTGTGAGCACACAAAAGCTTTCCCTCCTTCTTCCCATCAGTTTGTCAGAAGCCAGCATTACTGTTACCAGAGACCAGCTGAAGGTTTCCCCTATGTACCACAGGAGCTGGAACTGAAAAGCTGAATGCATTTTTTATGATAATTCAGTTGCTCTGTCTTGGGATGCTGTGGCTGTGCTTAATGTTATGGTCATATTACATGCTGATAGATCTTACTTTTTTTTATTTCACTAGCAGAAAGCATCAGTATCTCACTTGTGAATTATCTAAACAGTGTCAACTCTCTCAGTAATGAAACATAAATCAGCGGGTAAGTTGATTAGTAACATGCATGTAAAAATATTGCACATGTACCAGCATTGGCAAAAGAGCATTCAAGCCAAACATTGTAGGGTTTGTTTGCCTTAAAAAATACCAGCTAAAACACACATGAAGTGTTAATTAATTGTACCACAGCAGTGCACACAGATAGTAGCTACAAAGTCAATACAGAGATAGAGGTCTGTCCTTACTTTATTTGGGGCTAAGAACAGAATGAAACTATATTTATAACAAAAAAGATTTTGAGGAAGTGATGACTGTTGGTAAGAGACTTTTTCCTCATTATCAATAGTAAGATTCATCCACCTTATTAGGGACAGTTTTAAGCCTACAAAAGCTTCACCAGAAAAAGGGTTAGGTTAATAGCATTTCCTACTGAAAATCCCACCCCTTACGCACACACCAATACTGACTTAGTGAGCATGGTGAAATCACAATAAATGAAGTAATGATGCAAACACAGCAATAAATCTCATGTTGCACATCATTATGTGTTTTAAGTCTGGCATTAGGCAGAAAATGTGTTTAATTGAGATCACAGTAGAGCTTTCCTCAGAAGCCACAAAACTGATAGTGTAACAAAACCAGGCTGTGTGTAAGAGCCACCAGGCCTTGCTTTTTCTATATGAACTAAAAAAATCAGCAGATAAATGTACCATTAAGTTGCTTTGTGGCTTTGCCTGACCAGAGATTTTGCCTTGAGCATGTTTCCTGCACAATCAAACACATGAAAACCTGTAGGCAAAAATGTTGTGCTAGATGCAGAGAGCAGTTTTGACTGAGTAGCATGTACTATAATAGAGAAACAGCTACAAAAGTGTTTGGTATATCATAGGAGGAGCAGATTGATAACCTTCCAAGACAAGCTGTAGATGATGTCCAGTTTCTGGTAAAGTATGGTAAAGAAAAACCAGCCAAACCCCAGAAGCCACTGAAAGCCTAAACCAACCAACCAAAAACAACCCAGGGGTTGAGATAGTCAAGTTTCAATGATCTGTGAAATTACTAAAGTGAAAAAATTGAAGCAAGTGAAAAGAACACATACCACAAACTAAAATCTTAGAGAATATTAAGGCCAGGCTGTGTCAGCAAGCAGTCACAGTGCAAAAGGAGGAGATCTGTATAGCAAAGCAAGTGGTGGTGAGAACCCAGCTTCCACACTGCAGACAGCTTAGAAGCTGCTTCAGCTTGGGTCTCACCCCATTCCCCCAGACTTCACTCCCCTTAGCCGGAGCACATTGGGCACACAACTTCTGCTTTCAGTCCATCCAGAAGAAACACAGTTTGCAGCCTCCAGTACTGCCCCTCAACACAAACCAAAGCATAGTAAGTGAGTATGCGTGGGAGGTGGACTTCAGAAGCATTCTTGCCCTACACTGATATGCTAAAGGAGGTGCAGCCTATCTTACCTGCACTGGAGGCATTTTCTATTCAAACTGTGCAACATGATGTTTTTCATTCTGCAATGGAGCTTCTTCTAGGGACTGTGTTGATTGCAGCATTCTGCAGTAACTAGCCTCAAATATGTTGTCATTGTGTTAGACTTCATGACATATTCTTGAAGTCTTGGTCAGCCCTGAAGTGCCAAAAAAGTTGGACTAGATGATCACCTTAGTTCGATTCTAACTGAAAATAACTGTTCTATTCTGGAGTTTATGATCATGCCCGAGTCCAACAAGCTGAAGGGAGAAGATTTTAAAATTATGTCTCCTTCAGAAAATAAACAAAACAAACCAAACCCCAAACACTTGATTTTACCATCTGTGTGAGCTGGACTGGTGCAGGAGCAAGGCAGGACAAAGTAAGCTGCAACACCGTGCTGATTATAGCATCATGGATGCACATGTCTGAGACTCCTCAACCAGAGGGGTTAGAGCATTCTTCCTAAACAGGCTGCTCATGCTAGCTTACCATTTTTATAGCATCTTTGAACTACCACATAAGGAAATAATCTGGGACCGGCAGCAGGAAATATCTGTGATCGCTTCCTGGTAAGAAAAATTATCCCACTCTTCATCAGCAGTTCCCCACGTTGCTTTTTCTAAGGAGGGACTGTTCCTTTTGAGTTCTTATCGAGTAGATATCAAGATACGCTGGGCCAAATTTAGCCTTCCAGCCCATGGCTTCACACAATGGGTTTACAGACAACCATACAGCCTGGTGTTTCACACCAGCTTCTAAGTTTCAAGCAGATGCTCTCAAAAAAGGTGGCTGGTGACACCGCTTTCCCTTAGCAGCCAGACTGCAACCACACCAACAAGTTTAAAACCATAACCAAGGGTTTCTGAAAATGAGACCATGCAAGCTACACTTTGCTCACTTGCAAGTTGTGGAGCAATGTGTTCATCCTGTAGCACTGAAAAGATGTTATGTTGAACTAAACTGTCTGAATGTCTGTAAGGTGGTACTCTGTCATCCTTGGGGTGGGAGGGCCTATAGGTCTTGGTGTTGGACTGCTCTGGAACTTACTTCATAAGATAATTGCAGATAAAAGCTGGTTAATGCCAAAGGAAGACTTTCTTTAGTAGTATGGTTCCCTTTTTTGCATGGATGTCACTTTGTCACTTCAACCTTTTTTCTATCAAAAAATTATACACATTTTAAAAGAGCTACCATCGTGTCACTGCCCAGGGACAAAGTGACCCTCCCAAGTTAATTTAGCATAATTTTGTTTGATTTGAAGTTTATCTACTGTTTGATAAATCAAAACCTGTCATGCTTCAGGGGTAGTTACAAGAAAATAGGTCCTGAGTGACAGACAACATCCCCTGTCCTTCACCTTCTCTTCTTCTGGACCTTGTATTTTGATTTGAGTTCCTCCCCAGCTGGGATCAAAACAGCAAAATGCTTTTTCTCAGATGTGATAGGCAAAGTCCCAGAAAAGTAGTACATTAAACACTAACCTGTAGCTCCAGAAAAAAACAGGACTGGTAGTTGTTTGCAAAAGCCTGAATTAGAGTCTAGCGACTCGAGATAAGATAGGCAATCAGCTCTGACTCTGCCACTGCAGACTTCTGGTCTACTTGCAAGAGAAGACATGTCATCATTTCTCTTGACAGTCCCCAGGATTTCAGGGAGATTGCCTAGCAGTCACAGAGGAAAGGGGGAAATGAAAACAGTACTCTTAAGGAAGAATGAAGGACTTCAGGAGAGAAGGTCTTAGCTTTATTTTTAACAGAGAGTCTACACCAGCTCTGAGTACAGGTCAGATATGGTTACACTGGGCAGGGAAACTGTGACAAATTGATGTAACACAGAATTTGCTGTTGCATGAGTCCCTTGCCTAAGGGTCACAGTGTTGGAAGAAGCCTGAACAGAAAGGAAGGTCAGTTTATTTTTTGTACTGTTCAATAGTTGTTTTGGATTACATTCTTGGTTTTTATTATAATTTCTTCTTAACCTGCTTGTGCCTCATGTGCAATTCTACTGGCCACCTTATCACCAGAAATGCATTTTCCAGGACACTATCTGTGAGAAAAGGTCACATACTACACCATATCCATAGCATCCAGCAGAAGAAAACAGCACAACGTTTATCTGTCAGCTATTCATTGAACTTCATATTCAATGAAGTAGTAGGGCTGACGTGGTTAGTCCACAGGAGTGGTTTGCTAGGCATGCTTTTGAGGCTAGTTAACATTCCTAATGCAGCAGCAGCATGGGAGAATCCTGGATAGCAAGTGCCAAATGTGAGGCTCTATGCAGCAGCTCATCTAGTTGTCAATCTGGGCAGACTCTATTGCTGATGACTAGGTGCACAGCTAGAGGATGAGAGGAGGGGTGGTAGTTCATGAATGGTGGGAAATAATATCACATGGTACCATTTCTTTTCTGCAGTGCACACATCATTACAGAAATAGTTGTTCCACTACGGTTTCTCAGGAGGCTACAAAAATACTTCATGGCCACCTCTAGTTATTGGAGGTGGTACCTTATTCCATTGTGAGGGGAAAAATGTTTTAGGCAAGTTAGGATCTTGTAGCACAGAAGTTTCACTTGCTCAGTTGTTCTTGGCTGGTTGAGATGGTCACTGCTCTCAAAAGCATGCATCTACAGTCAGGGGTAGCCAGAGAAATACAGAACTGCTCATCCACAGCCAGATCGTTCCCTGGGCTGGTTTCAAAACCAACAGAAGAAAGTGGTTATGAGTCACAAGAGGGTTTAGTGCAGAAGGGCTGCTGGAGGGACTTTCCCCCATTAAGGTGCAGAGATCCAGTGACACAGAGCACACATGTCTCTGACTGTGTAGTGCCCCAATCCCCAGGCTGATACTTGGAAGCTGGAGGCACCTGCACCATCACTGAGTGCACCACGGCTTTCTCCCCCCAGTACCCACCCTACCCAGTGCAGAGTTAACTTGTACCTTGCAAGCCCAAGTCTGTAATGCTTCTACCACCTGTATTTATGTGAGGGCCCTAGCTGATCCACTGCACCTGTCTCCAGGCTTCTTAATACCTTATTAAGCCCAAACTAATTGAATTGGAAATTAGTTGCAGGAGGGCTCACTTTCTTCCCCAAATGAAACATTGCCTCCTGCTGTATGCTCTCTTTAAATCTTGCCAATATTCAGAACACAAACACAGGGAGAGAGCAGAGCCTCTTCCTTCTTTCTAGAAACAAATAAAATGAAAAGTTCACAAATGTCTTGCTTTTGGTCACAACCTTCAAGCTGGTTTATCAGAAAGCATATGTATGTACATTTCTATTTTATACAGCCTGTCTTCTTCCTTTCCTCTGAGCAGTTCTCTGAAGACCACACAGTATGCAGCATTTGGAAATATTTTTTTTCCTTCTTTTTTTCCTCTGGAGTTCATTCCGAAGTGCTTCCACAGATATTTTTCTTGCTTTGTGTTGCATTTCCTCTGTAAGCCTTAAAAGACTTGGCAACACAACTTCCTTGGCTGGTATAAATACAGCCATAGATATTTTTAAATCACAAAAGCAAACCTTCCTACTTCCCCTCCCTCCTCCCCAAAACCCATATCATGCAAGTATCTCTGTCCTCCTTCTGATGGAAGTAATTTCATTATTTTAAAAGCACTTATGCAACCAACAGAGGCGACACTGTGCACGTGTGCATACAGAAGCCTCCTCAGAAGTCAATACAGTTGTGTCCTTTTCCTACTTCCTCCTTTCTCTATCCCTTACCAATACTAGCAATCTTCTTTTACATTTTAACTTGGTGCAGATTGATATCTACTGCATCTGTTTTAACCATGAGGCCCAATCTACAATGTTAAATGCAAGGAGGTTGCTACTTTGGGGTAAAAGGCACAGAGAATGCTCTTTTGATGACTTATACAAGTCTGGCTTCAACATGGCAGTCATCTCCTTTTAACAGATCAATGACCTCAGGATTAACACTGCACATTCCCAGCCCCTGTGCATCTTTGAGGGTTTCCATTTATTGCTGTGGTTCCCTTTACTTGGTAGGAAGTTACTTGCAGTGTCACTTCTTCCCAGTGTCTGGAAAGGGATGTTTTCTGCTTTTCAATTTGGAACTGATTTTAAGATGGGAAAAGAGGAGAGTGTGTGTGTGGGGGGGTTGTTTGGGTTTTTTTTCCCCTCCTGCTCCTCTCCACCCTTTTTTCCCTCTTTCTACAATTAGAAGGCAATTATATTTGCTGTTTCTTAGGCTGGAATTCAGCACCCCTCACATAACATTGCTTCCTATTGAAGGTATCTACATTCTTGTCCATGAATTACCTTTCCTAAAATCCAGTTTTACTAATACACTTCCAGCTGCCCACAGCTTATATGCCCTGAAAGCCATCATAATAATCAGATAGAGACAATGTTGACCCAAATAAAATGAAACATCCCCCCACCATTGATCCAAGGAAGTCTATCAGAGAAATTGGACTAAGACAGCCATGCCAGATACAGTACTCCCATTTCAATACTTGGTTATCCCAGACAATCCATTTTACCTCCCCTTCCCTGAACAGTTAAGCATTCCAAGGTAGGAGAGGCTCTGGGGTTTTTTTGACCTCTTGTCCCAGCAGAGCAGCAAGATTTTGGCAGATGGTGCTCCCTGTACGTTTTAGCATCCAGTAATACTTGAGCTTCTTTTGAATAAGAATTATAAAGATAGCCTGAAAATTCCAAGATACAAAATTAAAATTGTTTTGAGATGTTAGAGTTTCCAGTAATTTTGTTTTAAGAGAAGAAAAATGTTTCTCAAGTGTAATGACAAAATCCCCATACAATTCCTGCTCTTGAATGAGTTCAGAAGCAGTTGTTTTAAGGGCTCTGTAGAAGCCCCTATAATAAACTCTATTCCCTCCTTTGCTCTGTTTTGCAGCCTTAGGACCACATGGAGTGTGATCCCCATTGAGGGAGCTGAGCCACTTGAAGAGCAAGGGAGCTTGGCCAGGTGGGAGCTGCAGTAACCCAGAGTGTGAGGGAAGAGCCAGTGACCCAGAGGTCATTCAGCTCACCCTCGAATTCACACTCCCCTTCCCATCTCATTATGCACTTTAAGGTCCATTAAGTGTTAGCAGCTGCTCCAAAGTGAGCCCTGTTGCACTCTGCTTTGCTGGCCTCAGAGTTTCTCTTTCGACCAGACCTCTTCAGCACTGCTGTCACCTATATATTCATACCCTCAAGTATTTGGTCTTCCTCTCTTCTTCCAGACAGTCCTCCCACACCCATCAGCTCTGCTCTGTATTTCCAGACAAATCATCTGAGCTACCTGTAATCACATCCAACTCCCCAGGGTTCCAGGAGAAGGGATGGAGTGGTGCACAGAGCAGCAAGGGGTAGGGCTCTCCAGTGTTTGTCTTTCAACTAGGTGTAGAAGGGCCAGCCTTTAGAAGCCAAAACTCAAGTTTGACTGTAAGCAGAGGTTCAGCAGACTGTAAGCACAGCTACAGCAATGAATCATGTAGCCTGGAGTGTGCTTTTCCCCAAATGCACATGGCTCCCCTGCTGCGGGAAGAGACATGACTGCTGGAGGGCAAAGGAGATCAAGACATTTAAAAGTCTTGCCATAGTTCTGTTAACTTTTATTATTCAGCATGATTTCAAGAAAATATTCCATGTTCATCAGAAATTATGGACTTTTTTGTAAGAATGACAGAAGAAAGTCTCTGTACACCTCTCCCTGTTCTCAGTGAAAGAAGGGAAGGTGGCAAGTACTGCAAGTACTTCTTACGCTGTCAAGGAAGAAAGAACAGATACACCAGAGTAGTTATATCATTACAGCCTTTAAGTATAATATATTTCTTTGTTTTGACTGATTTTACCTGACCCAAAAGATGGTTTCCATTGTTAGACAGGAATGAATTTAGCATTCAGGTTACCTTACAAATTTTACAGACCAAACCTACACATTCTACAGTACTACCTTGTTTTTCTTAACCCTTGCAGTCTCCAACAATAGTTCTTTTCCTATACATTTGGTCAAATGTACAAGTAACATCAAAAAGACAAGAACCAATAGATTAATATTTATTCCAGGAAGCAATTGTCACCTTGAGACAAAGCCCATCTGGAGAAACATCAACAGAAGATCTGTGATGGACCTGCAGAGGAACAAGCCTCTAGCAGATAATTATTAAAGAGTACAAAACTTTACCAGATCTCCCATAAAAGCACGATGAATACTGTGCTTCTCCCACAGGGCAAAATCCTTTAAGGAAAATGAGTAGTGCTGTGCTATTAGCTCATTTTCCAAAGGCAGGCTTGGCAAGGGAAGGCTAGCTATGGAATAGATGTCAAGAAGAGTAAGAGCTGGGGAAGCAATTGCAAAACAAATATAAAGAACTGCCTCCAGATGTTCGGGCAGATCCTCTTTTCCTCTGATCAGAGTCATGGAGCAAAACTGCAGCTGCTTTTGTATCTGCACAAAATTTATATTAAAATGAAAGCATCAGCATTTGCCTGTCCTCCTTCAGGGTGTGCTGGAGTCACCCAGGCTCCAGCAGAACATAATCTGCACGTGGAGGTTAACATGGTTGAATCAATCTGATCATGGATGAAAATTCAGCTGCTATTGATTCCCTGCTTACACTGATTGGCCTCCCCGGGTCAGAATGGAGACCCATCCCATTGTGCAGTGAATACAGTATTCTGTTCACTACATCAATTACCGTGACCCTAAGGGGTCCAAAAGCCTCCCCACTCACCCATTTACAGTGACAGCTGTCATGCTAATGAATCCACATTGACATTATAATTAAACCATTACACAAAGTGAGGCCTCACTCTCAGCTGTACAGCAAACACACACAAGGCCACTTTGGAGAGGTTTCCTATCGGAAATGTGGAGTAATAAGATGAGGTATCCCTCAAGTTTTGGAAGATGAAAAATACAGGCAGAAGATGGAGGCTTAAAGAGGATTTAGAAAACAAGAACAAGCCTTCAAGAAGTGACCATGTGTTTCCTATTCAGGGTCGCTTCTGCTGAAGAGGTAATTTCATGACAGATTAGCTTCCTAGCAAGCCTCTTTTGGTAGCACATTTTAGAGAAGAAGGTGCACTTTGGAACAACTAGCAGCTCCACAAGCAGTAGTCCCAGACCTCTCTTCACTCACCTCATCCAAGCTAGAAATCTCACACATCACAAACAGTCCAAAATTAAAAAACAACTCAAATATACACCAGTGGGTGTGTATGTATTTGAGTCAGCCAGGTACCACTTGCTTAGGAGGAACCCTCTGCTCCACAGGCACTGTAACTGCACCCAAACCATAATCCACCCACAGCTCCTTCACATTCATGCACCCTTTTCAAGTCTGGTCATTACTGGCCAGTGGTTTCACCCTAGAAAGTGGGCTTTTTGTGATAGTAGTGAATTGGCTGGGTGGAGAGGTGGCTTCTTATCACTCAAAGGGCTATCACTCTTCACAGAGCTTGACATAGGAGGCTTAAAAGGGAAAAACAGTGATATTTATGAAAAAAGTAAATGCTCTTTTGCTGTATCCTGTGAGAACTGATCTTCACAATATTTTATAGTTACCTGGAAGCCTGTTACATAAAACCGTAATAGTGAATGAAAGATTTTATTAGAAGGAAGAGTTAATTACACTGTACAATAGCTGAATAGTGCTTATCTAGATGTAGAGTGCAATCTGTGGAAGGCAGTGTTTGGGGGAGCATGCAGTAGTTAGAAGTCACACAGTCTCCCTTCAACAAAATGGAACTCAAACCATGTTTAATTTATCAGAATTCTCTTGTTTGAGTCTGAGTACCAAATTTCCTCCCTCCCTCCCTCCCTCCCTCCCTCCCTCCCTTTCTTCCTTCCTTCCTTCCTTCCTTCCTTCCTTCCTTCCTTCCTTCCTTCCTTCCTTCCTTCCTTCCTTCCTTCCTTCCTTCCTTCCTTCCTTCCTTCCTTCCTTCCTTCCTTCCTTCCTTCCTTCCTTCCTTCCTTCCTTCCTTCCTTCCTTCCTTCCTTCCTTCCTTCCTTCCTTCCTTCCTTCCTTCCTTCCTTCCTTCCTTCCTTCCTTCCTTCCTTCCTTCCTTCCTTCCTTCCTTCCTTCCTTCCTTCCTTCCTTCCTTCCTTCCTTCCTTCCTTCCTTCCTTCCTTCCTTCCTTCCTTCCTTCCTTCCTTCCTTCCTCAATAGTGAAGATGTTGTGAAGACTTCTGCATCAATAGTGAAGATGTTTAACAGAATTCAGCTCCCACATAACACATGGCAGATGATTAAGCTCTGAAGACTTGACTTCTTTCTCCTTTCAGGTCATTATAAGTTGCCCAAACTGTCCCTTGTTGGTTTCTACTTCTGATGAAGATCACACATCTTCTGCATTTACCATGCTAAAGATGTTTCCCCCAAAGCAAAAGCTGTGGCAAAGAGCCATAATTTTGCACACCATCCCTGCCAAGAAAAGCTGGACTTTATAGTCTTAACTATTCTGCCAGATAATATATTCAAAATTTAAAATAGAATAAAAATCTAACCAGGAACCTTTACTTTTACCTAGAATATTTAGGTGTCCTGGAATAGATGGAGACATTCCAGAAAGACTTATTTTCCCTATGGAAAGCATGAAGACTTCAGCACTTCCAATTTTTATTTAGAGTTACCTCCTTCAACTGAAAGCCAGTATGTTTCTTTCATCCCTTCAGCCCCTCACTACAGCAGATTATCCCCATACCCTAAAGTGAAAAATAGAACAGAACAGATATATGAGGATCATGGAGTTAAGCATTCACAAGTCAGGAAGTGCCAGAACCATGGCAACCCTGTGACTCTTGGATCAGCCCATGGATCTGAATGTGTTACACTGCCTTTAACTCTGTGCTCTTTCACAGAGCCCATTCAGTACCCAGGGTATACACCCAGCTATGCAGCAGCCACCAGTAATCCAATATTACTAAATTCTTATAAATCACAGGAAGCACTGAGGAAGCACACAGTGGGAATATCCTGTGACATCAAGCAGCCTTCCACACGGATGATCAGAAAAGCTAGAAGTCTTAGATCCCCCACTATCATATTAAGACAGTCCAAAGCAAATATTTAACCATGGAAGAGGATATAGCCTGGCAAAGTATGGGCAGCTGAGAGCTGGACCTAGATCAACAATTTCAGCAATAGGTTACTCTTCCAGTCCTACTCATAATACTTCTGTTGCATGAAGTGAACAAGATCTTGGAATTTAATGTTATTTTTTTAAAATTAGCATAGTTCCTTTGCCTTCCCTAGGGCTATGCAAGTCTACAGAAGCTGAAGACTGCCTATAATGTATGTTGTGTTATTCTGGTTTCCTAAACTGTACTTTGAATGATGGATGGGAGGCTGAAGCTGCTGATAACAATGCTAAATGGTGAGAGACCAAATATGCACCAGTAGCTCAGCTGAAACTGCATAGCTGTTACAGAGCTAGGCTTGGGCTGAGAAACAGATGAAGTGTTCTAAGAGTGTGTCAGCTCTGGAGTTCTAGAAACAGAGTTTTACTTTGCAAAACATCTTTCTCTTAGGGGGTGTGGGGTGGAGGCAAAGACAGGGACTTTCAAAAGCCAGGAACATTATGACTTCTAACCAAGGATGAAATAAATATATCAATAACAAAGTGATGCCATACAGACCAAAGGAACATGTGATCAGATTAGGCTTCTCCTGTGAGGAAGGGGAAACTGCCCAGATAGGGACAGTATCTGCTTCCACATGTGCTGCTTTGTTGTGCCCAGTAGAGGTTCACCTGTATGTTTCAGCAAGATTTTAGATCTTCTTAAAAAGAGCTGACATTTTTGCAATGGGTTTCTTCTCTTGCATTTTCTGCACACCACACCTAGATGAAAAAAAACTCTGGAGCCCAGTTTGGTCCAACTTCACTCTTCTGAAGTCAGTCTTGGTTTCTCAGGGCTTAAATCTGTATCGCAGAGGCTCTTTTATAAAGACCTGTCTGCTGTGACCATTGCAGACCGGTGCAGAAGCATTATTTCTCAGTGATAACTCATAAATTCAATGTCTTTATTTCACTGGACTATCTCCAGGAGCTGTGGTATCTATCCTCTGGTGGGACAATTTGCTAAAATCCACTCGTATTGGCAGAAAATAACATTCATGCTGTCTTCATCAGAGCCTCTTGGCATGCAGATAAAACCCAAAACATTTTTACCAAGCTAAGTATTTGCAAGTGCTAGAATGCTGGCTGAAGAGGTTTTTTCTGCCTTGGTACACTCAGTAAATTTTAATGGTAGGAGAGACATAAGTGAGCAAGAAAACACAGAGTTTTTCTGGGAGATAGCTGGTGCCAGCTAGACCAAGATGACTTGAAAGATGAACTGAAAGGCAAAGTTATATGGACGGAAGACTCCACAGAACTCCAGGATAAGATACCCAAGCAAATAAATCCAAACATGAGTTTGTAGACTTTCTTTTCAGTTCTTCATATTTTAAGAACTAGCATTATTCAAACACAGCATTTACTAATTCAGCATGTTTACACAACATCCCAGGCTCCTGAACACTTATGAACTACACCTAATCAATGATATTTGGATCTGGGTATTCCATCTAGACAGAGGTGGATAAAGGGTCAAAGGAGTCAGTATGTTGAAAACCTCATTTTTGCATTTCAGTATTTTTCCTCTATTCATCTGTACCAGTCTTAACAACAAAGAGAGCTCATTTTCAGTGCCTTGTCCCTTTTTACAGACGGGTCCCAAAGATCATCTCAGTGTAATCTCCACCCCCTGAAATTTTACAAGATCCCCACAGCTCTTCAATTACCTTCGTTGGCCTGTCAAGACTCCAGCATCTCAAATTCAGTTAGCTGGTGTTTGGACCTCTGCCAAGGGCCAGCCTTTGCTCCTAATGACAGCCAGCTGAGGGGACACTGAGAGGGGCTGAATTCAATTTGCAGGCCCTCTAATCTGATTAGGGGAGCAGGGTTTTTATTTTCTCCAAAGTTTGCAGTAGCCAGGATGAATGATGGCCAAAGGATGAGCTGTCAACATCAACAAAGGCTTGGAGACAAAAGAAAAAAAATGAGGGGGTATAAAAAAAATTTTTTAAGAAGAGAAATGAGTCTGCTCTGATTGACAGCTCAGTGAGCTGTTGAGTGAATTGTTCAGGTGACAATGTTGTGTTTGCAGAGTGTCACTCTGTGTGGGCTGTTAAAGCAGGAATGGATCCAGCTACCAGGCAGATGTCAAACAAATTCCAAGGGAAGCTTTTCTTCTTTTTCTAAACAGATCCAGCACCCAGCCTCTAATAAATTTTCTCCCATGGTCTAAAATATGTAACGCTTTCTCAGTTTTCTACTTCAAGATACTTTATTAGAACTACTCAGCTGCAAAAAAATTGCACTATTTTGCCATATGCACTCATAATTTTTCATTCTTGCACATCTGAGGATTTTGTCTTACCAAGTGGACCTGAGCATCACTCAGCAGGGATGCTGTCCACAAAGGCAGTGCCTCTTCACTTTAGAGCACTCCCCTCAAGCACATAGGTTTTTATTTGCTTCACTTTGTGTTAGAGTTATGACAAAGTTCAACATCACTTTCCTACCAAGACTTTCTTCATGTTTCAACACCACACTTTTCATAGTTTCCCAGTCACTTAATCATTAATAATATTTTTGTAACACCAGAGCACAGGCCTGGAGGAACACAGTGGAGCTATGGTGTTCTGCAGCTCTCCCCTCCTCGTGCAACACCCAACATGTAACATTGAACATGTTATGGCTTCCCCTACTAAATCTGCATGTGTTTTTTTCTGCTCACTTAAGACAGATCCTGGGGATAAGTATTTAATTAAAAAAGCCTTCTCCAGTGAATAGGCAGAGAGCAAGCTCAGACACCAACCCAAACCACTCCCAACAAAAGGCTCCGTAACACAACATAAGAGATATTCATACTCTCAGGATTACCATTCAGAAAGTGTTTGCGGTCTAGAATCCATCCCATATCCATGAGCAAAGTAAGCAGAGTTGGAAAAAGAAAGACCAGGGGAAAAATCCTAGCTTCAGATCTGGCCCTGCAATGTCACAACTTCTTTGACTCATGTATTTGAGTGGCAGCAATATGATTCACAGGCCTACAAAGACCACAACAACTTCAGCTACTCAAGAAAACTTCTGAGATCAGATTTTTCACAGACACTTCTGGAACTCTCAGCCAGAAATGTAAGAGTCTGGCAGCAGCCTCCAAGGCAATCAAATGCCTAGCAAAAGACCCAGCTCAGAGGGCACATAGAACACCTTTTCCTCATTACTGTACAATATCAACCACAAAAAGTCACACTCATCCTGTGAGCACATCAACTGGAAAAGCAATATGAACAGACAATTTTGGGTATCAGACTTGAACAGAGAACTTAGGAGAGCCTGAAGGAGCAGCAGGATAGAACTCAAGGCATCACCAGCACAGCTGCTTTGCCTGAGAGCCAGAATAGAGGCCTGAGCTCAGACAGGACCAAGCAGGAGCTGGTCATATCCCAAGAGCTACATGCAGTCCATGTGAGAAAAGGAGCCAAACATCCTGCAGACAAGCAGCACCATAGTCCTGTGAAGGGGCACAAAGCAGCTGCACCATTGCCTTACTGCCTTAAGGCCTGGAACTGGGGGGCTGCCATTAAGTCATCTTAGAAACAGACTTCAACAATCAAAACAGAAAACCCAAGGAGTGTGCATGATGGAGAAAGGACCATGTGGTTACTGGAACCACAAAGAGAGAATTAAACAAAATTTGTGGCAATTCTCCTCCTATTACCCCATAGACAATATCAGAAGGTGTGCATAGGCTGCTTTTCTAGGAAGTGGCTCTGTTTTGACTCACCTGCCATCCTGAAGTACTTGTGGGCACTCACCTGTGGTAAGACTCCCCTTAACTTTGTAATTTGGTGAGGGAATCCGTCTCAGCCAAGTGCAGAGCTCTGAGGCCTCCTAGGCTTGGGAATGGAGGCTCAGCAGTTGGGAAGTAGCTTGCCATCTCACCAAGGTTGTGCTTTGTGCTTCTATCCGTGCTTGAAGCCTCTGCAAAAATAAATTAGTGTTCACAAATGCTCAGCTGGAACCTATTAACTTGTCTGTGAAGATCTCTGATGGTCCCTTGCTCTAACCTCCCTCAGTTCTTGTCTTCAACTGGATTAGGCTGTCTCCACAGAACATCCTAGGGCTAAAGGGCCAAGTGAAATGTTTCTTGCAATCACTCTTCCTGCAGCCTTTTCTCCTGTCTATCTGAGGCCTCCGTGGAGCCAGACAGGAGAGCTGGCAGTGGGGAAGCTGCCCATGCTGTGCCCTCCACTTCCCTTGTTAATGCTCTGAGGGAGAAGAATGATGGCAGCCTGACAAAGGTGCAGGAGGGGGGTGAGTAAGCAGAGGGTAGGAAGGAGAGGGGAAGATGAAGCACAGATGAATGAGCAGAGCACATAGGAAAGGAGATACAAGGAAGGTTAGAGCAGATGTGGATATATAGGCATGAAGGGCCTGGAATCTGCACTCCAGAATATTCCCTTCTCTCTCCTGTCGGAGGATTTCTGTGAACATCTTGCCACCCTCAGCAGCCTGATAGAACTGAGACCTCTTATAAGACACATCAGGAGCTTAGCTAGTGCAAGAATCACTGCACAGACCTACAGATCCCACTCCTGATGCGGGAGCAGGTGAGGAAATCAGTGCATTGGTGCATGATCGTGATCCTGAATATGCTTTAAATGCTCTCTAGGTAGGAAATTGCAACCCCAATTGCAAACTCACTGATAGAAAGGAAAGGCTGGAAAGCCAAATATCCTGATGTTAAGTAGTGGTCAAATTAGTCTCTCATGTCCATTATAAATAATCCATGTTCTCTCAATCTAAAAAAGTGATTTTGTTTTTTAAAAAAAGCAATATCCTTTATGTTGAGAATAATACTATATAAAGGCAAAATAGGGAACCCTTTCATAGCTTGCTGAGGCCTTTTGATCTAAGCCTCACAACAGCTTGTGCAATGAAACATTCACCTGTTTTTGTTCATTAATTTGCATCTTTGCTGATAATAAACTGACCAGTAATGGATGCCCTGCCCTTGTCCAGTACCCACCCATTAAAAAACATTTAAAAATTATCAAACAAAACCAGCCCATCAGTAATGCTACAAGTTAGTTGCCAAGTGGCCGTTCCATGTTGTAGATTTGTCTTTGGAATCTAATAAAACACCAGAAAGCCAAGCCAACTCCACCAGCTAACAAATGCAGATGGAAAAGGAGAAAGCAATGAACATCTTACAAAGCCTATGGATGACAAAACTTCAAAAGGCACTGCATATGTTTACATCTTGTTTGAGGCCATTAATGCAGCTACACCATGGGAACATTTGGCTCATTATTCATAATATCCAGAAGATGAAGAAGAGCAACACACTTAATTGAAACCCTTGTCAAAATGAAAAATTAATTATCCTCCAAAGATTCTCTGTCAAGCTGTCTCTTTCTATTTGTTACACAGGGGCAATATCAGTAAAATAGCTTAGCACGTCCCTGCTACCAGCAAGTATATTATATTATGTACAAGTAACAAATGCAGGAGACAAGTCAGGAATTCTGTGATGAGGAACACTTTGATCAGAAAATGCCTACTGCCAAACCAAACCCATTTTAGGAGGTTACTGGAAAAGCGTCAGAGATTGCAGTTTGAGCACAGCTATCTCTACTTGAGAGAAAAGTTGCTGAGTGGCAGGACAGGTCACTGCAGAACTAGAAGACAGTCCAGCAGTCTGGGCACTCTCCCAGCTAGAGAAAGTGTAGGCTGTGCTTTGAGGGGGGAAAAAAAAAATCTATTCTGAAAGGAAGGTCCATGAGGTCGTTGGCTCTTTCGGTTTCCTGCTGTCTCAGAAACCAAGGAGAGGGACGGGACTTTCCCATCTCAGGAACTATTGAAGGATGGTACAATCATTTCATGTCCACCTCTTTCCTCAACTAGGAAAGCAACAGTAGCTCAGGCAGGACTCACACCCCTCCAACTCCATGACCCCTTTTTCACAAGGATGAAGAAAACTAAACAGAGCACTTTGACAGAGGTGACTCAAGAGGGTGGCCATCTGCCCAGACCCAACCAGAAATATTCAGTTCCACAGCCTTCCTTGAGCAAAGACCTACAGTTTCCAATTGCCCAGGTATTTGCTTTCTCCCCTGCCAAGGACTAGTCCTGAGACAAAGTCCCATGTGCCTGTTAAAGGCCCCCATCTACCAACCCTAGAGCACAGCTAGAGTGAAGAAAGACCCCTGGCTTTTTTCACTTGCGCCACATTATCACAGAAAGGTGGATTAGAAGTTATCTCAGCTCTGCTTTCTTTCAGAGCTCCTTGGCAACACAGCCACCAAGATATAAATATGCACACACAAAAATTTGCAGCAGGCATGAATGCACGCACACATACAAGCCAATAGGCACCAGCATTTCAAGGCATGGGGCAGATATGGCTGGCAAGGCAAAAGGATTCTAAAAACTCTGTGGAGAGATGAAAAATAAGGGAGATTTTTTTTTATGTTCTTCTTGAGATTTAGCTATTTTTAAGCGTAAAACAAAAAGGCCACCTTTGAAATAAATAAAAAAAAAAAAAACAATTTCAGAGCTGTCCTACCTGCCATTGATGAGCTTCACACAAATTGCAAGGGAACAGTCACCATTTTAAATTAAGAAAACCTAATTCTGACTGAAGTAAGGCTGACAAAGGACCAGCCTAACCAGAGTACTCAAAACTACTTTAAGGGAGGGTATGCAAGAGAGTTGTCAGTTCCAGTTCCTGGAGACAGGCAATTAGTATTTCGTGTTTCATTTATCACTGTTTTTTTACACCTTTGGTGGCCTTTAGCACTTGCACTAAGGTCAGGGCCAAGGAGCATAGCACATTAGTATTGCCATCTGTGTTCAGCTATGGTAACACCACAATAGAACAATACACACCAGGCACACATGCAACATTTCTTAGGTGTCCTGTTCAAGAGGAAGACCAACACACTGCTGTCATACCCTACACTAATATCCAAAAGTGGTAAATGACCTCAACACATTAAGTCCCTGTGCATAATATGTGATAGCCCTCACCTCAGTGTGTAGCACCCCAAAATCCTGAAAGCTTTTCACAGCAAAGGCCAAAATGAAGACTGCTCACCTCGAACTTCTTAAAGCCTTGTGTTTGCCCTGGGCAGGGAGGGCTCTTCTCTCCTCTCTGGGTGGGAATTTTCCCCCAGGTGATGGTTGTTGATGCACTCAAACACCTGGAGCAATTGTTCTTCCTCCAAGGCATGGCATTCAAGTATATTCTGGCTCACATTTCTTGTTCTCAGAAACAGAGGAATCTCTATCTGCTCCCCAGTGGGAAGCAGAGGGTTGAGAGAAGGAGCAACAATGTCAAGAAAGTGGTGCTGAGACGGACTTTGGGCTTGTGCAAGCTTTTTCTTTGCAATGGGCGGGAAGGGATTGTTTATCAGATGCTCTTGTATCTCTCTCTTTTTTTAATGTATCCAAACTGTTTACATATTGAATGTTGTGCAGTAGGATTAAGAAGTATTTATTCTGTCTGTATTAACCATTCTTAAACCAAGAGCACGCTAATTTTTGATCCAGGCTCTGGAAATCCTTCTGTGGCTCAGCTTTATTATTGTGAGCAGTATTTCTGAAGTCCATGTGGCTCCTGTGGTCTTTGAGGAGAGCACAAACATGAAAGTTTGCAGTGGAACATGAGAGTCCTGCAAGTGGAACATGTTCATCAGAAAACCCAGGCTCCAGGAGGCCAGAGAGAGGGGAAATCTTACTGATTCTCATTTACTGACAGGGTTTTTTCAAGTGGAAAGAATCAAAGAGAACCAAATTTAATATGAAGCAAACAGACCTTTGGTCCATCACTTGAAAAAATGTGGGAAAAGTTCCCCAGTTTCCCTTCTTTATGATTTATTTTTCTTTTTGCAGCCTTATAATACTTCATTATTAACATTCATCTCAAGGTTTGAACCTCCTATTTGAATCTAAGTATCAATACAGATTGTGAATTTGATGGGACAGAGAACAATTCTTTGGGAAAAGTCATTACAGTTTCCTCCTCTGCTCACTTCCTTTCCCTGCCCATGCAGCCATGCCAGGGTCATATGTATTCACTCCTGGATATTTTTTACACAGTCTTTCAGACCATCATTCTGATGAGATAGCTCATGAACTGCCATTTCCAAATGTTATTACTGCCCTCTAACATTCTTCTCTCTGGTCCTGCTGGTCCCCTGGGTCTCAGTCAACATCTGGCTGGGTGAGCTGCTCCATGGTCCCTTTTGGTTTGTTCTGTAGGAGCTGATACCCTGCAGAGCTGATACTTCACCATGAAAGAAGACAAGACTCTTTCCCTAACATGAGTCTTCATTAGTAAATTGCAGTATCATGGTCCTTTTATGTTTAATCTCCTCAATTGGTTCAAATAATGAATTTACTGCCAGGAAAGTTTACAAAAGGAGATGATTTTAAATAAATATTCCCTAAGTAAGTAGTCATTAAGTGCACTCGAAATCTGTATGTGCTCAGCCCAGCAGGCAACAGCTATGCAGGGGGATGGCTGCAGTCACTGCCCTATTGCTGCTGCTGTTTCACAGATCTGTGATAGTCAAGAGAAAGGAGGGGACTCAGCTTTGGTAAATCCCTGCTTGTTATTTGGGAGTGCTCTCTTTTATTCCCAGATACCTCTTGGTATCCATATCCAGGCACTTGTAGAGACCTACTAATAGTCCATTCCTAAGAAAGCTGCATATTAGATATTACTTGTGTAGGTTTACCTGTCAGTATAAATCTCATCTTCCTTAAAACACTTGCAAAAGAAGGCAGAATACATTTTCATGGTCATCCACAAAGACAGAATGATTTGGATAAACTATGTGCTACCACTACTACCGTTCTGTCTTAAACAAGCAATAATTGACAAAATAGTGCATTTTTTTAATCTGCATTTTGTGCACAGACCTTGGAGGTAAGACATTTTCAATGGAATGCTTTTCTTACAAATCTGTCTTAAATGACAACGAATTCTTTCAGGAAATACTCTTTGTTCAGTTAAAGAGCTTGTCATCCAAATGCTCTGAAATTACTTTGGAAGATGTTCATTCCACAGAACTGATGCCATGCACACCTTTCTGCAGGTTTTTGCTTCAGTTCTTTTTTTATCTAGAAAGGCAGATAATTACACGAATTTTTAATGTTAGATTTTAACAAGAGACTAAGACTTCCAGATTAAACATCTTCTTTGAACAGTGAGAGCATCTTCTCTTCAAGGGGTAAGAATTAATAGCTTAAGACTTCTTTAAAGCTAGAAAAGAACAACAGAATAAAATGAAATAGGGAAAAATTCTTTTTTGTACTTCTTTACTCTTGTCTGCTAGGCTCATGTTGGGAAATTCCAAAAAGGTAATGGAAAGAACAACTTTCCCCAGTTTAAATTGTCTTAATATGCCTGTGGGGCCAAAGAGAAAAACACCTATTTTTCAAATGTTCTAAATGGGGATTTTTCTAATGAAAACTCGTATTTTTCCAGTGAGCTCTAGTGAGTCAGAATGGGGTCCCTGTTACTTGTTATTATGATGTTGAATACTGACTGTCTCCAATAATGTCCCAGTGGGTAGTTATCTATTTGTGGCAAGACCTCCTTAATCACTGTAGGAAATCTGTATGTCTTCACATTGTGTAAACCTGTATCCATTTACAGGTTTGTAATGTTCTTTTCAAATAGAAGCAATTTTATTCTAAGGGATTTCTAGAAATATGTTTTAAATATTATGCTGCAACACAGGGAATTGAGGCCTTGACTGAGCTCTCCATGGGAGAGGAGAAGGAGTCCCCCACAATAACTTGGTGTGACATCTGGGTACTTTGGAAAGGGCCTTGTTCAGTGTAAGAGCAAGAGCTGGGACACAGTGGTTGTGTCCTGTGTCTAAAGTCTAGGAAGACAAGTGTGGCTTCAGACTAAACCCTAAGACCTATCTCAGTAATACTGTGGATTTAAAGGGTAGCCCTTAGCCTGTGAATTTGCTTGACTATTTATTGAAATTTTAATGCCAGAAACATAAGGAAACCTACTTGCTGTTTCCGAAGCACTCCTCCCAACCTTGGAGGAAAGGTCAAGGTTATTATCCCTCCTAATCCATCATGAGGAATTTTCAGCCATTCAGCAGCGATGCTTCAGTCATTTTTTGTGCCACCTTAAGCCCTATGACTGCACTTTTTTTTCCAGGCAAGGATAGCAAATAAACCCATTACTTCAAGTACCTGCCACCTGGGTCAGGAAAGTTGCATCCTCCTAAATACAAACATACATATATATATACATAAGTAAGAGAGAGCAGGCAAGGCAATTTCCCAGTGGCCTCAGAAGAAAGCTCTTTCGTGATGAAATTTTTACTTAAGAAAAGCTCCTAAATCAATTGCTCCCAGGCAAGGAGGGGAGGAGGGAGGACAAAAGGGGGCTGCTTTTTCTCCGCTCAGCAGTTTCCCATCACCTTCCCCTCCTGCCTCCCCTCCCTATTAGCAGGTTGCAGGCAGTACCCGGAGCCAAAATAAGACTTGGCCCTGTGGCAGGGTACCTTGGGGTGCTTGGATGGGCAGAAAGGACCTCACCTGTTGGTGCCAAAACACGTAGTAGTGGTCACTTTCCACCCCGTTTCCTTCCAGCAAGGCAAGAGGAGGGCTCCCATATCAGTTAAGCATACCAGAGACTTAGAGGGGCTTACCAGGCTGCTCTGTTTAGAGGATAAAAGGTGGGAGCTTGGCAGGAGTAAACATGCCTGCTCCACGGGGCCTGATTTCCCTCTCGCGTCGGCTCACCGCTGGCACAGCTCCCCAGATGCTGCAGCACTAATCCTGATTTATGCTGAGTTTTGGCTGGGTGCAGGACCAGCCTCTGTGTAGCCCCACAGGCACACTGCTATCCCTCATGTGGGTTTTCTCTGGCACTCAGAGAGGAGGGGAAACGTGCCCTCCTCATGCTGGCGGGAATAAAATGCTTAATTAAAGCAATATTCTTGGGTGGAGGCACATTGCTTCCACACATGTTGGTGAAGCATTGTTTAACACCACCAGGGACTCAGCTGGGAGCCTGGTGATCCCAGTGCTCGCTGGGATTGGGAGCTGCAGGGGTGAGCTCTGCTCTTCTGAGGTTGGGTTAGCAAAATCAGCCATGATTTTGAAGCATCCTTGGCTGGAAACATCTACAGGGCATGCTCCTTGGGGGGTAGACAGCTGGGATTTTCTTCTGGTGAGGTAGGTCCCAGTGGCTACACTGTCCCTGAGATTCACATCATCTTGCAAAGCGAGCAGAGAGCTGCTCACATTCCCTCATGATGGGAGAAATGGGAGAACGAGGTCATTTATTTACTCTGAGATGTTTGTAGATGAGATACCAGAGAGTCGAACTGGCCCATGGTAATACATTTGCTTTCAAATTGATAATTTTACATTTACACAGGTTAAGCTGGCAGTGGTGGTTCCCTGTTGGTTTTTCCACTGCTTTTGGCATTTTGGTCTTTCCCTATAGGGAAGAGCAAGGGAAAAATATTCCCAAGACTTTACAAAAGGTCTTAGTGGGTTTCCCAAAGATATATGCTCAACAGGACCAGCCGGCCTCCACCACCAGCATCTCCCCTAAGTCTCAATGGGAAATGCAATGAGGGAAAAGCCCCGACTGAGGTGCTTTTGGGTTTTTTTTGGAGGAAATTTATCCCTCTCCCCCTTCCTTGCCCCTTCTCTCTGCTTGGCCGTGGCAGCGCGTTTAGCTCGAGCCTGCACTCCCCGAGAAACCCTCGAGGTCCCTTGCAGATGTTTGGTCACACATCAACGGCCCGGCCCAACACAATGTAATGAAATTCCCCCCAATCTCCCCCAGACATTACCTAATTGATAAAGTGGCTGCCCCGGGCCGCAGCAGCTCCCTCCCCAGCTCGTGCGACACAGCCCGGGCTCTGTTCCCCTTGGCCATGACATCATGCCCGGCACTCACCGCCCATGCATCATGCTGCCTGCAAGCTTCCTCTTCCACCCCAGATAAACATGTTTGAGACAAACCCCCTCAGCAATACAAAGGGGGGGAAAAAAAGATTAAAAAAAACCAACAGCAAAAAAAAAAAAACCAAAAACCAAACCCGAAAACTTCCAACTTCGTGCAGCTCCTGCCCCAGGTCCTCATTCCTGCCTGAGTCTCCAGTGAGAGCTGCTGGCCAGGGGATCAGACGTGGAGCCCGTCTGAGGTGTCCTCCTGCTGTTTCCTGGCCAAATCCAAAGAGGGAAAAGCACAAAAATGCAAAGGTTCCTGCTATAACTTCCAGACACGAATACCTAAGTCACTCTCGCTTGCAGCAGCGCGCAGGCGTCAGCAGCGTTTCCATGGGGTCAAGTATCTGACCACATGAGACCATTAGGACCAAACTGGCTAAAATCTGGCATGACTTGGTTGGCTGAGCTGCAACCAAACTTGCAGTAAGTTTGGTTTATTGTGTACTACACTTATTGCAGATCTTGAAAAACAAGGTTGAGCACAGGAAAAAATGTGGGTAAGTGGGATAAGCAGAAAAAAGCCATCTTCTTAATTTCTTGTTGGTAGCTCTTGTTTTCAGATTGCTTCCCAACCTTGCCCCCCTCCATTTTCAGTTTCCAATATGGTTTTGTAGTATAACCTCCCCCATGATCTGAACACTGAATTTGAAGTTATGCATCACTGTCTGGTCTATAGATCTGTCACAAAAAAAGGTAGCTATGAATTCCTTTTCACCCATATCCATAGTGGGTCTTAGAAACACTTTCACACAGAAGTAATTTCTAAAAATTGCAATTACACACTAGCCAAATTTATCTATAAAAGCCTGTGAAATCTGGAAAATAAAGTCAGAAAAAATGCTCCAAAGTCTGAAGGGTTTTATTTTCTAATCTATATATGTTACAAAAGGAATTTTAGTTTTTTTAAAAAATTGATCTTTGATTGAAAATACAATTTTGTTTCAAAATCAAATATACTTTTTTAAAAAAGAGTCTTTTTTAAAAAAGAGTCCCCACCCAAGTTACTCAATATAACCCAAAATACGTATAGTTGCACATGCATGCACAAACATACACATGTAAGCATGCAGAGAGAGAAGTGGAGAAAATGGGAGAAAACTCACAGAGAATTAGCTCCTTTTTATTTAAGCCACAGCTAAGGCTGAGCAACATTTTCTTCTGGATTCTTAGTCCAGATATGAAACAGAAAAAAAATGGAGGTCAACTCTTCACTCCTTGAAATGCTTGCATGCACAATATCCTTTACTTCCTCCCCTGCTGAAAAACCCAAACTGAATATCCAGGCTCTGAGGTCTAAATCTGTACCTATGAAACACAGGAAATAGTAACTTTTTAAGCCTAAAAGCCAAAAAAAGAAGAAAAACGGAGGTTCTCTCCTCTTAATGCTGATAGTGTAATTAATGCCCGGACATTATTACAAGCATTAATTGCCATGCAATTAACACAGGGTGCTGTTGGATTTTGTGGGATGTTTAATGAACTGGTTGCTCAGCCATTGTAACATTCCTCATCCTGCGGTTTCTCTGGCTGCGGAAAGTGAAGCAGTTTAACATCCAAGACTGGGTTGCCACAGTATTTCTCTTGCTTCCTTCCAAGACTGAGAACCAGAGCCAGAGCTCAGGGCTGGGCTGCTGTAGACAAGCTGGCAACATGTGAGCAATGATGTTTTCCTCATTAATTAATCTTTTTAAATGAGAGGAAAATGTTTAACTGCAGATGTGGGTATGGGATGCTCGGAAGCAGGACCCACTCGTGCTCAGCTGTTCCTGCAGGGGTACAGGAGCCAGCACAAAAGTCTAAAAAGCCCTCTAAGATGGAAGAACTGCAAGGAAAAGCATTGCATGTGCTTGCATCTTAAATCCCTGGACATTATTCTCTCCCACTGCAAGAACACAGGACAGATGAGATAGATACAAACAAGATTTTATTTTCCAACTCCCTCTCTTGCTCCAGGAGAACATGGCCATAACTCCATTGAGAATAAACAACCCCACAGCTAATCTTCCCAATCCTCGGGACAGTTTGTTGAAATTAGTGAAAGGATGCAGACGTTGCACAGAGTGCTTGATAAGAGTTATAAGCACTGGTTTGTTATTATTAAAGTGAGGGAGCATAACTTTGCTGTCTCCAATGATTTTAAAACACAACACTCTGCCTCACAGCTATCTTCCCTACCTACTCTATTTACATTAAATAGATGTGTGAGTAAATGTGCATATGGAAGGAAAATAAATCGCTTCCAAGGGGAGGGTGTTTTTCCTATTGTATACATTTTTTGAGGATGCAGCAATAGAAGCCACAAAATTAAACATGAAGACAATTCAGAAAACACACTCAGAAAAAAACCAAAACCCAGCAGAGCCTGGCGGCATAGGCAGCTTATTTTCCTTGAAGTATCAACACAGATGCCAGTAAGAAAATACAAGTATCAGTTAACAATGTGCATCTAGGATTACCCAAGCTCGCACCTCGAGCTTCATGTAGTGGATATTATGGGTAATTTCACTTTGATCCTTCTCAGGTGCCCCTGACGCTACAATCAAGCTGCTGTTTTACTTGCTGGTTTAACTTGTAACTTAAAATTAACACCAGCAGGAGAGTATCAGCCGTACTGCTTTAAGAATGAGACACCAACATCTGTTGAGGCAGATGCTCCAGGGCACCCCACAGCACCCCACTGCTAGGTAGGGCACCCCTGGTGCTGAGGGTGGGTGTTGAGTACCCGAGCACTGGCCTGACCCGTTTTCTGCAGCTGTCCGTGGGACGAGATACTTGACACATATTTAGGCTGCAGCTGCCCCGAGGCAGACGGAGAGGCTCTCTCTGTATGTCCTATCACCCCAAGCACTGCGGGATCCCTGAGCGAGGCTCCTCAGGGCTGCAGTAACAGAGATAACAGGCTGTCGTCATCCCTGTCGGCCACAATGGACGTAAGTGGAAAAATCCTTTGGCTAACATTAATCTGGCACTTGCTGAATGTGAAGGGAAGGTAGGAAGATGGAAGGCAGCGGCTAAGGACAGAGGGAAGATAAAAGTAGGATTTCCCATATCTGATTTCACAGACTCTTGGTGGTTTTTTTACTTTCTTTTTGGCTTCTCAGTGATTTTGCTGCATTTATTTACACCCTAAAGACGCAACGCTACTGCTGCCATTTCTTCTTTTGCTAAACAGCACCTGAAAAGGGACTTCATGCTGTTGTGAAAATTACTGTTGAACTAAACACATATTCATTACAGTATTAATCATGGCTATGTTTTTGGAGAGAACTTTAGGGATAGATGCTTTAGTCTTAGACAAATTCAATACCAATTGTAACTGCAGTACAGCTGAAGCTACAAAAATCGAGTGGTAATACAAGAGTGAAAATAACATAACAACGTTAAATTTTAAGAATGTATCTGAGCATTTAAAAAATTGGAATGAAAATCAAGCCCATTGGCCTTCAATGTGCAACTTTATAGGTAATGGCACATTTACAGTCTTTGTAACCACACAATTCTGTGTGGCTTTTCTCAGTGCTGCAGTGTGGGAGCTGGACAGCAGGCACTGTGCACCTCGCTGCACACCCTGATGCAACACAAGCCAGTAACACGGTGTTTCTTATTGTGTCACACAGCAAATCATTATTTTCTTATTGTTACTTGTTTGCTTTTTGAAAGGTAATCATGAAAACAGTGTAGTCTGAATTGTATAGGGGTTGACTTTATATATAACTCACTTATGGATAGCCAACAGATATTAAGCTGCACTTTCTGAAAAGCAGTTCTGGTAACTAAATGCACAAGTTGTGCCACAAGTCCTGGTATTTCACTTCATGAGCTTCTTTTCTTTTCATTATTTCTTTAATATATTCTAAAGTATTTCTTTCATTCAGACAGGACAGTTTGGGCCAACTCCTGTATGTTTTTTAGAGAGTCAGTTTACAGCTTTCTGTGTGTACCTGTACCATTTAAATATATGCAGGTGTGCATGTGCATATACATATTTATATGTATTCGTGTGCATATACATGCAGTGTGTTAAACACAGTCATGCATTCAAAATATAATTTATTTTGCAATATATAATCTTTTTATTTGTAATAACAGAAAAGAAGAACGTGATGTGCTGTTTCCTGTCTGTGCAAATTAAGCTACAAAGGTTGGCTTTTTCAATTTTGCCGTTGTGCCAGTTACTTGCAAGTTTAAGTCATCTCACAGCAATGTACAACTGGGAATATAACTCCAGCATGGCATACTTGCTAACCCTGTCACTTTTGTATGCCATGCAGTCATATGTTTGTAATCAGAGGCCAGTGGAGCAGGCATGAAAATCACTCTCTCTCCAGCTGTTCTGTCCTTTTACTGGCATCACATTTGGAGAGCAAACTGTAAATAATAATGAGTTGATGAAGCTTCCATAGCTAGCAAATTTCCAACTTCAAAAGCTTTTCTACTTCTGAAGTTAATAGTTGACTTCCCTCTGGGTTCACTTTTCATGCTTTTACTATATGCCATTCTAGGCCATTAATAACTATTGGCTATAATACAAGGACTCAAAACCCTATGATCGTTCTTCATGGTTCAGAGTTGCAGATCACAAGTGTGTTCATAGTAAAAGGTTACATGAGTGTTTCACACCAAAGCTTTTTACATCACAAAAATCCTCTCAGATTTAGAAGATGCAACAAGCCTTCTCCAGAATTGCTGGAGATTTCTGGATGTTTCTGGACATTTAATATGAGATATATATTCCCAGAATCTGTGATAATCAAGCCCTTTCAGGTAAAGATTGCCTCACTGTCTGGGGCTAAAGTTGATGGACCTTCTGTGTGGGGGTTTAATCTCTCCTCAACAAGACAGGCACATCCATGCTGGCAGTGAGGCACCACCTACCAATTGCACTTCTTTCTTTGCTGCATACACGGCAGTCTTTGAATTTAAAGAAGGTGGGTAGGGAAGAATTTGCAGATGATGGTATTGAAAGATTATTTTCCCTAGCAGAGCATGATTTTGTGGTAAGCCATAACATAGCCCCCCACTTAAAATTCAGACGTGCAGTGACTGAACCCATTCACATTAGATTCGAGTATCAGATCTCTAATAAATAATGTCAGCAGTATTTTTAAAACAACAAGTATATCCTTAAAAGAGAAAGCAACACCTTTTTTGAGTTTTAAGGTATCAGACAACACTAAGCATGTACTCCTCTTCACAGCTATAGAGAACGAAACATGGCCACATCCCAGAGCTGTAAAGGTTGGCAGTGGCCTCTTAAGTGGCCTTCCCCTGCAGCTCAAGCAGGGTCACCTAGAGCAGGTTGCCAAGGATCATATGCAGGTGTGCTTTTCATGTCTCCAAAAATGGAGATTCCACAACCTCTCTGGTCAACCTGTGCCAGTGCTCTGTTACCTTCACAGTAAAAGAGTGTTCACAATAAAAGTTCAGAGGGAACCTCCTGAGTTTCAGTGTGCGCCCATTACCTTTCGTCCTGTCACTGGGCACCACTGAAAAGAGCCTGGCTCTATATTTTCTGTATTCTTCCCTACTGTTATTTATTCACGACAAGGAGAACCTTCAAGCCTACTCTTCTCCCAGATGCACATTCCCAATTTCTCAGCCCTTCTTCATATGTGAGCTTCTGCAGTCCCTTCTACAATCCTTGTGGCCCTTTCTGAGTATGTCCACATCTCTCCTGTACAGATGAGCCCAGAACTGGACACGGGACTCCAGCTTTGACCTCACCAGTGCTGAGCAGAGAGAGGAGCATCTCCCCCCACCTGCTGACAACACTTCTGAACCAGCACTTCATGCTATTGGCATTCTTTGCCACGGGGGTGCATTGCTGGCTCATGGCCAGCTTGTTGTCCAGCACAATCCCCATGGTCCTTCCCTGCAGAGCTGCTCTCCAGCCAGTTGTCCCCCAGCCCCAGTAGTGGTGCATACCCTCTCTCCATTGTAGACTGGCTGGATATGAAGGAGAGTGCTACCTCCTGCATGCCAGATAGCAGCTTACATCATGGAGGACAAGGTAGAGAGAGGAACCACGTGGAGGGGTGACTTTGTTCACATTGAACACAGTGGGCAAGATTCTGCTCACTGACACCAGAACTTCATCAAAAGTAAATCCATGTTTGAAACCAGGCCTTTCATTTCATCACTGATTGATCTTTGATGTAGAGCATCCAAAAGGGCAAAATCAAATTAAGATCTCATTCTGCAATGTTCTTAAGCAGACACAGCCTTTACAGTTGAGATCACCTGTGAACTAAAATGTAGGCTGGCACTGAAGGCACAAAATAGGAGAAACTCAAACTCTGTCCTGATGTCTTACTATAAATAAATAACCTTCCCTCTGCCCCTAACTTTGGTTTCTTCTCTCTCTGATCTTAATAGCACATCTGAGCATATCAAAACCCCAGGTAAATATGTTCACACCCCTCTGATCCAGACTAGATCTAAGCAGTTCTTCAAGAACATCTGCTGAAACTGTTTAACAAGCTTTGTTTCTCAAACACTTTTCTTCTCTCTCACATCAGGCTATGCTTACACAAAGAATTTCAGCAGTTAGTATTTAAAATCTACATATTTACAACTGTTAACCAGTTTGAGACAAAGAACATGACAAGTTCTTTCCACTTTGTTGCTTTCTTATTTATTTGCAATTCAGCCCACAGAACCCTTGCCTCGAAGATGTAGTGTCTCCCCTTTGCTTATACTCTTCACTCATACTGAAATTAGTAAAAGTAATTTAGACAACTATGTTATCATTGCACTACTCAAGATAAAACTCAGAGTGAGAAACAGAACGAGGTCATCAAGCCCTAACCATCACTGACATTCAAACAGCAAGACAGATGTTTTCAGGACTCAAAGACAGAAATGGTTCAAATCAACAGGCACCCAGCTCCCATGCCCCAGGGCACCTGGGGTGTTAGCACAAGGCTGGTGGATCATCAAATCATGGAATGGTTTGTCTTGGAAGGGACCTTTAAAGGTCACCTAGTCCAACCCCTCTGCAGTGACCAGGACAGGAGACCCAGGCCAAGTGACCAGCAGCTGAAACCCAGATGTGGTGCCCTGGGGGACAAACAGACATCTGTGAGTGAAAAACCAAATCAAGGCTGGCTATCTCACAGCTGCCTATAGCTAGGCAAAGAAATTAATCCCCTCAGGTACACCAAGTGGTTTTAAAGCAATTACTCTTTGGTACCTATCCTGTTACAAAAAACACTTGAATGACTTAAATTCAAATCATCAAATGCAGGCAGAGATTATCTTTCAGTAGTTTCTGCAGTTGCTTTCTATCCTGAATTAAATTGTTATATAGTGAGAGAGACAGGCACCAAGTTAATGCCTCTCCTAAACTATTCCACATGTAGGTGAGTGCCAGTTCACAAAAAATCTAGGTGCTTTATACATAGTGGAACATAATCAAGGGACAAAATTAGAGAAAACTTTCCTCAACCATGTCATAACCCTGCAGCTGGGGCAGTTGTTTGGTGTGTCTGCATCTGTTCTGGTATCAGCAAACTTTTTACCAGGTTCTGACTTATGAACTCCATTGTCGTGAGATTTCATTTGCTTCTGAACGGAGAAAAAAAAAAAAAAAAAAAAAGAAAAAAAAAAGAGGACTAATTTCTTCTGAAATAACGTAGTTTCAAGCATTTTTAAGAAAAATGAAAACCAAGAAATTAATCACCATGAAAACTTAAGTTCTCATCTTTTTGCTCAATAGCCAAAACCAAAAGCCAAAACTAAACAATTTTTTTTTCACAAAATCCTTTTAAATTTAGATTAAATTAGCTTTTTATTAGCATAAACTAAAATGGATGCTTCCTCTAAAAACAGAAATGAAACAAAGGCAGCAGGTATTTTACCACAATTATAGACATGCTAGTGGTGGTATACATGGCTTCCAGAGATGTTTGGGCATCAGATATCTACAAAGTTTCTTATTCAAATCTATGTCAGAGCAACAAGCTCTGACCTTGATAAGACTCACTTAGGATACTATCTGTTTAAGACAGTCTTTTAAATACAAAGGTGAGAAAGAACAGAAGCAGAAAGTGGAAGAAACACCCCTACATATTTTTTTGAGTAGGTCACCTTTGAAAAGTTGGCAGTTCCTGTCTGTCCCTGCCCCTGTTACACAGGAAATATAAGTGGGAGGTCTCATCTTGGGTTTTGTGGGGAAAAGTGTACATAACAAAAGGTGACAGGATCTACTCGCATACAGGGCTGTCAGCAGAGGTTGCCAGCTCTGAAGAAGTATATCTCACAGTGATACAGCACACACTTGCACATTACCAATGTCCACAAGCATATCTATTTTACATACAACAGAAGACTTGCATTTCAAGACACTCTGGCAGACTGAAGCAGGCATTCCAGCAAAAGTACATTGATCCAAATAACATTTCTGAGCATGCTGCCACATCTTTACCCAACACCATTCCTACAACGCCCGTGACTAATTTGATACAGCAGATATTGCTATGAAGCATGGCTCACATTTTGCATGTAGATGATCAAACTGTCCTATGACTCTTAAACATTGATGCATTAAAGCAGCTTTCCTGCCTAGCTGCCATTGCATGTGACCAGACAAAAATAAAACCACCGGCCTCTTGTAAACTTTAATCACCATATTAACACCCATGAGAAAAGATTTGGATGATCCCAATCTTGTTTAAGAGGGCTCAGCTGTAGATACTTACAGGATGTTCTGCCCCTGCTGATTGCTCGTTATCCAAAATTAGCTCTCAGAGCAGTCTTTGCCATGGTGTCTGGCAAAGTGGAAGCTGGACCTGTTTTCAAGAGCTTTTGACATTCTCAGGACCTCCACTCTTCCAGGAATGCATGCCTTCTCGGAGCAGGACGTTACATGTCTTGTTCCTTGATGAGAAATAAATCCCTGGAATAACAGAGCAATCATGATTTTGTTGCTTTCCTGACTTACTCACCAGTTTATTTGGGTATTGGCTCCCACTTAAACATTTTCAAGGCTAATGGGTTAAGGCTCTGTAATAGGTCTAATAGGTCTTGGACACAATAGGTCCAATCTTGTAGGCTTTTTGAAAGTAAAATTCCTGTTGACCTTAGTGTTGTTCTCCCATCAAAGAAAAAAATTAATCACTTGGGCTTCCCTCAAAAAATGTAACTACACCCTGCCTGAAAACCTTAGGTTATAAAATATCCTCAAAATAGGAATACGGATGCCTGCAGAAACACCACCTCTTCGGTAAAACATGTTCAGTAAAACAACGTGTCTTTTATATACGTAAAATCTCTTCAGTATATCTTCTATAAATTATTTTATATGGTAATTCAAATTCCTGTTAAGGTCAGGCTTACATTTTCTAAGCTCTGAAAGCTTGTAAAAGCAAATTGCCTTTTGAGGATTTCTTCAAACTTTTCCTTAGACAAATGGAGGTTGTTGTAGCTGTTGCTTTGACTCTAGTAAGATGATGTGCTGATGTCGTTTATTTATTAACTGTAGCAATTTTCAATTATACTTGTGGTAACATTGAGATAATAAAATGCTGGAGAGGTTTCTTTCTTACAAAAAAATGCATTTTTTTCCAATACCTAATATATTTCATAAGATAGCTCATAGGAGAGGTCTGATTACTTTGTGTCAAGTCTCATTTTGGCATTGTCAAAACATTTACATCTGTGTGCTTTTCATTTATTGTTATAGCAAAATTTTTGTTTTAAAAGTGTAACATATACTTTGCATACTAGATTTAACAAATATGTATTTAGATTAACTCAACCAAAACTTAACAGAACAGCAAAACCAGAGACAACATTTCTCACCTTTTCAGGATGAAAATCTGGTCTTCCAAGTGAGATACTTCAATTCTTTCGTACATTTCTTTTTGTGATTCCTCAAGAAAGTTTCCTGTAGAACGCTGTGCTTTCACTGGCTTGTGATAGGAGTGGAAATGCGCCCACTTAAAAAAAAAACAACACATCCTCTCATTTCATTTTTTAAATTTTTCCTGTTTCTTTTCACTCCATATCATTAATATATTTTTTAAAACTTTGTGGTATCCGTTGCTTGGTATTGCTACATTTTTCCATATGAAAATTTCTTTTAATGTGGCCATTATGTAAATAAATATGTCTAAAATATACATTGCTATGTTACCAAATGAAGCTTTAAAACATATGCTTCTTATAACTCTTATAAAAATTAATGAAACACTCATTCTTACACTGTGGGTCTAGCTTAACTTTGAAAAATATGTGAAAACACTAAACTAAAATAAATAAGATTGCTGTTAATGTAAAATATCTATAAGAAATACTTTGGTATTTAAATTTAGCTCATTCAGCCTCTGGCATATTAATTTGGAAGTAAGCCAGCTTCTCTTAAAAGTACTATGCAAATCCAAAACGGACCATTTTGGAGCAAAGCTGTGCTTTTACTGCATCAAGAGTCCTTGGGTGTAAGTGAGGGGAGAAAGCTTCCTAGACATTAAGCTCTTGGCGTAGGGATGCCAACAAAATGATTTTTGCTTTTCCAGTTGCTTCTGTCTTGTCGTTTCCCAAATCCTGACAATTTACTCTCACAGAAGCTATAGACTCTACTAAAATCACTCTAATTAAGAAGAGCAATTCTGGACTGGGGCTGGTCCCAAGCTGTGGCCACGGCACAGCTGGATGGCAGCAGGGAGCACAGGGAAGAGCCGTCCACAGCTGCAGCTGGCGGACACACGGCACCTACAAGTTACACTGTGCAAAGGGATGCTTTCCAAACCATGGAAAAGGTGATGAGTGTGCTCAGTGACACCAGGATGTGGCTAGGTTGGGCCCCCCCCAGACCTGATGCACTAGGTAGAACCAAGCAGGCAGGGAAGGGGAGTCCAACCTGGGGAGCAGGCATTCATTGATCCTGCCACAATAGATCTGTCTCCCTTGGCCTTACTGAGGAAAACTGATGTTCAGCATGGAATGTCCCAGAGGTGTGAAATGCCTTGAGAAGTGCCACTCTGATTCCACATTTTAGACTGGACCTGAAGTCCTGCAAAAGGTCTGCACAGGACTTGCCTCTATGAGCAAGTTGAAAATGCTACGGCAACTCCACGGGTGATGGAGGAGCCATAGTCACTCATGATCATAGAATGGTTTGGCTTGGAAGGGGCCTTAAAAGATCATGTAGTTCCAACTCCCCTCTCATGGGCAAGGACACCTGCCACTAGACCATGTTGCTCAAAGTTCCATCCCACCTGGTCTTGAACAATCACAGGGATGGGGCATCCACAACTCCCCTGGGCAACCTGTTCCAGAGTCCCACTACCCTCACAGGAAAGAATGTCTTCCTGATAGAATATCTAAATCTACCCTTTTCCAGTTCAAAGCCACTAACCCTTGTCCCATCACTACATGCCCTTAGAAAAAGTCCCTCGCCAGCTTTCCTGTTGGCCCCTTCAGGTACTGGAAGGTGGCTATAAGGTTTCTCTAGAGCCTTCTTTTCTCCAAGCTGAACAATCCCAAATCTCTCAGCTTGTCTTTGCAGGAGAGGTGCTCCAGCCTTCTCACCATCTTTGTGGGCAAAACCACAGAGGGAAAGCTGCAAGAGCATGGCGTGGCTCTCCAGTGGTAACACTAGAGGGAATAAAACCCTACTCACTATTTACAAATGAGCAAGACTGTCAAGTAAGTGTCTTTTGGACCATGTGTTTGTGGGGACTCCTCTGGAGACCTTTCTCCACAATGCCTGTGTTCCACCTAAGCGGGCATTGCATGAAGAAAAGGAATATACCACAGCTCAGCATGGTGGCAATATCAGAGGGTGAAGCTCCCAGTACAGTGTGTATCAGAAATGCAGGTTTTCCTCTCCATGCACAAAAGAGGCAGAATGAGCAATGCAGTTGTCATCCAGCAACTGGTGAGGGAGCAGCTACGTAGGGAAAAATTAAGGACAAAGCGTGGGAAGGAGGAGCAGAAGAGCATGGTTCAGCTTTCCCTGTAGAAGGCAGGTCTCTGTTTTTACACTCACAAATAGGACAGAAAGCAACACAGCCTGATCAAAAGGCAGTTTGAACCACATACAGCTTAGAGCAGCCTGCAGCTGGCTGGCCCTTTGCAGGATCAGATCAATGTTTGGCTCAGGCCACTACTCTTCATTTTCAACTAGAATCATTAAGAAAGCCCAAAGTTTTTCAGGTCCTATGGACAATTCCTTCCCTAAGAGACAGTGAAAAACAGCAGTATTTGCCAAGTTAGCTGATAAAAAAATTATATAATGTTACAGTTTTTTTACAAGAAGCAACTTTTCCAAACATTACACACCCTTATTAGGAACGACATGAACCCACTTAGAAACAGTACTCTACATCAACGTTCAGGCTAATTTATTCTTGATCAGCCTGCTATTATCAGGACACTTCTTGAATCAATCAAACCCTCTTGTAATGGAAATATTCCATATCAAAAAGTGTCATACTTTATAAAAAGGGAAATCCATTTCACTGTTGGATATATCACATCGATAAAAAAATCACTTATCGCTGGACAAGAAGATAGATTCTTTTCCAAGTGGCTGGGATCTTGGGGGAGAAGAGAAGCAGAGGTTATGGTTAATGTTATTAGATTAGGACCACTGTTTGCAACTTACCTTTTGAATGATGGATTAGGTTATCTGAGGAAGCAAATCTACTGTGGCTTTCATCAGTATCTCTTTTAGTACTAAAGGAAGCCAGGATGAAAACCTGTGCTTTTGTGAAGAAAAAATCATCAACAAATGAAAAAAAATCAATGAATGAAAAAACAAAACAAACTTGCTTTTTCTTTTTCCCCTAATATATTTGCTGGCATTCCCATTTTTCTCAAAAGGACCAGTGATGGCCTAGGTTGAAGGTTGTGCCTGGGGACAGGACAGTTTCCCACGATCCCCACATCAGATGCACAGTAGTGGTGATACCTGTGCTCTGAAAACTGGCTACCTACAGGGTACTGAGGAGACAAGGCAAACCTTTTCTTGTGGCAGCCTGTCTGCTCACAAATGCAGAGGCGGGAAGGATGGACTTGGTCTGGTTTCAGCACACTGAAACCCAGGACTAGCTCTTGGACAAATAAACCCACAGTTCTAGTTACAAAAAAAAAAAAAAAAAAAAAAAAAAAAAAAGACCTGAGATAGTAGAGAGCATCACATGTGTCATGCAGGCATGAGTGCTGCAGAAGTTAGGTACTTGCTGACCTGAGAAGGGCAGTTGCAGTAAGTCACCATGCCTTAGCTTGGTGCAACGTTGATGGAGTAGAAAAGCATGTTTCAGGATAAATAAACTGCTACCTTGATTTAGTCCCTCTCTAAGCAAAACAAGACAGATTTTCCTGTTCACAGTTTTGAAGCCACTGTCCAAGCACACCAAACATCTGCCTGTGATTTGTCTGGTCTTTCCCAGCTCCTATCATGCCAAGCCTAAAGCAAAAAGGCTGCTCGTGTTCAGTTACCTCAGTTGGTGTTGGCTTGCTAGCACTGTGTGGCCTGATCTGTGTTTTAAACTTCTCCCCAGTGCTCTTTGGGATGGAATGGCTGACAGGTAGAGGTGGGTAAGAGGATACCACACTCTGTGCAGGCAGTGGTGAGGGGATGGCAGGGAAGCAGGCAGTGACCCTGGTGGAGAAGGTAGTGGGATGGAGGCACTGAATAAGGGGTCTCGGGTCTCTCAACACCCCCCAGATCAGGTAACGAAATCCCAGTTCAGCACTGGGTACGAAGAGGAGTGGAGGGACACAGGCACAGGGGCCAACTCTGCAAACCTCCTCCTGTTTGGGGAGAGTTCTCTCTCTAAGGATGCAACTATGAGGCATTTGCAAACCGGTGTGGAGACAGATGTTCCTTACAAGACTTTGCCTGAATAAGGATTCATACCAGAACAAATTTATCACACAGGGTCTTTTTAATATAGGCCTCCCCTGCCTCTGGTTTTGTCTGGGTGCATCATTCCTGTTTGCATGTGCAGGTGCTGGGGGGTCATAGCATTCATCCCATGGCTGTGAGAATGTGAAGTCAGGTCAGTACATGCATCAAAGGTGACTCTACCTGGTGAGCTCTGACCCAGCCCTGGCTGTGCCAGGTACATGTGCTGGGGGTAGCTAGAGAAACACACGCAGAAACTGAGCAGCTCTCTTAGACAGGAAAAAAAGTACAAGTGTGGTCATATCCATCCCTATGCAATGCCAGCTTTTTGCTGGAGGGTTGTCATGCTGAGGAGGCTCACTGAGAAGAGCATCCTGAAGTACTTTAGGAACAGGGAGGCTGTTGTGAAATTGCAGTGCTTTAAGGCAGAGCCAGTGCTGAAAATGCCCCACACCTGAAAGAGCTTCACCTTGCTTTGCACTAACAAACTCATGTGAGTGCCTCAGGACTCTTGCATGGCCAGTCTGGTATGACTGGAGGCTGACTGGGAGAGCAGGGGAGTCACAATCTGCCCTCTGCACCTCCTGACCACCTGCATCTCAGCTCTTTCAGTGTCTCAAAAAAAAAAAAAAAAAAAAAAAAAAAAGGCAGGGTAGGAACACAGGTAGTGCAGATCCAAGCATTTTTTTTCTCTTGATGTATCTCTCTTGAATTGAAGGATGAGCAGGGTATATGTGAAATGCTACTAAAGATTTCATAGAAATAATCAGAAATCATAAAATGATCTGTTCTCATTAATTCCCCCTTAAAATCTTGATAAAGCCTATATATTCCTAAACATAATGAAATTCACAGATCTGCTTCTGCAAAGGAAGCTTCATCAAAAGCTCTTTACTGGCCCTGTTTTAAACCTTGTGCAGCCCTACAACTGGACACTAATTGGGGTAAAGCCAGTAACAAAACTGACTGTTACAGAAAAGCTCTTTCTGAAGAGAGAGACTGTTTAAATTTGTGTCCACCATGGCTACAGGAAAAGCAAGAAATTCTGCATAATATCTTCTCACAGCTCTTTGTCCTGCCTAATATTTTTAATTTCCGCTCAGCCATTAAGTCAAAGAAGCATTTGTGAAAAAAAACAACTCACATTCACAAATGCAAATGCACCCAGAAAAATAATTGCAGAGAAAAAACCCTTTTCTCCCATATAAGATACAGCATCCAATCTTACCATCCTTTTTTTCCCAGCAAAACTCTCCCTGGAGCTGTAAGGAGGACAGGATTAGACCCCAGCCACGGCACAGCAATCTACCCTACTTTTACTACCTGCTGAATTTTTCCCCACTCACTTCAGGTCGTCAGTTCTTTGGTGGTCTTCTGTTTTGACATCTGCTTACTCTTATCTCTAATCAGTTTTGCTGATAGACATTTCCCCTGAGTGCGGAGACTCTGCCCAATAGATTTTTTTTAAAAAACAACTACTACTTAGTAGTCAGGAAATTATCTTTGTGGCCTGCAAGGGTGAGAGACATGGTTCCTAACATTCCCATGTAGACAGCTAGGTCTCACTCAACTTTATCTGATTTGCTCTTCTGCTCTTTATACTCTCATAACATAATGGCATAATGACTGCAATACATTCTTGTTAAACCTGCAATTAGGCAGAATGCACAATATCCCAAGGCACTAAATGATCACAGAATGCACTGTAAGTAATTGTTTAATAACATGGTAATTTACTATGGCTCATATCAAGAATTACACCATCTGCCAGATCAAGGACCTGAACTTGAAAAATATTGCTTAAAAGTCAGGAGGAGCAGTTTTAACCATTCATCACTTGATGTGGAATTCTTCAGAAAAAAATATTACACGTTGAAGTGTAAGGTTTTACAGAAAGAGAAATGGGTAAAATGAAATGTTTAGCCTTCAGTTGATATAAATGCTTACTAGAATACACAGCAACCTATATTTTGCTCTGATGGCTGGGCAAAAGGTGGTGGCTCTCCAACAGATATAAATGTCATAGCACCCTGTAACAAGACATGAATTCTTGATAGCAATGGCACAATGAATTTCCAGCATAACAGCTATTGAGCAAAATGGACAAAAATTAAATTAGAAGTGGTTCCAAGGCCTTCCAAAACCTTAGAAAATATAAAGTAAAGCAGAGGACTAGAAAGGATACTGTGGAGAAGCTATTATGAATTGGCAGGATGCTAGAGAAAATCCCTGGCAGACTTTTTGTTGTTGATTTTAATAAAGAAAAAAGAACCACACCGATATGAGGAAGTGAGTCCTGGGTGATTTCAGTTTGAACTTTCAATGGGAGTGGGATGTAAAGGATGTCTGCATCTGGGCTTTTAAATGGTGGTCTTTCTTAAAAATAAAAAATAAAATTTTTCTGGGTCTATCAAACAAAATTTTTATTGAATTTCCTTCTGCTGGTTTGTTTTTATTCCATTTCAGTGAGAACAAAGAGCACACACTTGCAAAAACACATCTGAGTCCAGACGGTCAGCGCAGGAAATTCCTGCAGCTCTGGTGAAAACTGGGACTGGAGGGAGGAGAGGGGGACATATTCAGCACCTCTTCTGAGAGATGAGCTATAGCACAAATACAAGGGACTCCTGGCTCTTCTGGGTCTGCCCTCCCATCCACAAGCACACAGAGAGGTCAGGATGACAGCTGGCAAGAGCTCAGAAGTGGTGGCATGGACGTGTACCCAATGGTTTAGGTGAACACAACAGCACCGTGCTGGGAAGATGAAAAGCCTAGAAAAGGCAGAAGAATTAACCTGAAACTGGGGCTTCAAGGCAGCACTGTTCACAGAATCATAGAATTGGCTGGGTTGGAAGGGACCTCAGAGATCATCAAGTCCAACCCTTGATCCACTATTGCTGCAGTTACCAGACCATGGCACTGAGTGCCACATCCAGTCTCTTTTTAAATATCTCCAGGGACGGAGAGTCCACCACTTCCCTGGGCAGCCCATTCCAGTGTTTGATCACCCTCTCCATAAAGAAATTCTTTCTAATATCCAACCTAAACCTCCCCTGGCACAACTTGAGACCGTGCCCTCTTGTCTTGCTTGTTGAAAGAATCTGTATGAAATCTGTAGTTCCCAGTTCCAGTGCCACAGTATAACTTGTTTTCACTTGTTCCTAAAGCATCATGCAAATATAAAAGGTGTCTATAAACTCACACAGCTATATTTACAACTGAAGTAAAGGACAATGTAGACTCATACAGAGCATCCCCAGCATAACTCAAACTGCTTCTTTCCTCAGAACCGGTAACAACTCTATGCCCTGCTAATTACAGTTTATAAGCTCATATGCTTGTAGTAAGTAAATACAGCACAGCCAGGAATGCAAAGCCTGTGCAAGACATTAATGTTTTGATGGCTCCTCATTTCTGGGCCTTATCTTCAGCCTTACCCAAATGGCTGGCAAGCACGGTCTCCAAAGTGCTGATGTCTCTGTGCAGTTGTGGATAGGGAAATAACATCAGATCTGCTCCCTGGGAAAAGGCTATGCAGATCTCTGAATTGTGCAGCCAGCTTTCTTGTCACTTCTTGCAAAGAAGTGATCTCATCCTTGCTGTCTCCAAATTTTCTATCTGCAGTGCAGGAGAGGGAGGCAGCAAGGGACAAGGGGAGAGAGAGAAGGAAGCTAAGAAAAGAAAGATTCCATTGTTAGAGTGCTCTTATTTGTGTGAATGCTTGCCAAGACAACAAGACTGGGTCTGATGACATGAACTCGAGGGTCAGTGGGGAGCTGTGCAAAAATGCCTGAACTCCTTGTGCTCACAACCCTTAAGAAAAGAATAGCAACTTCCAGATGTGAGCAAGCCTTCTTTCAGCTATCTAGTCCCCTAAGCCTACCTGAGCATATGGCCTGAAGATGCCTGCACCCATTTGCATGGCTAAGTAATTGCAATATTTGTCTTGGAGGGAGAGATTGACCATGCCCAAAGAAGATCAACAAAGCTGGTGAAGGGTTTGGAGCACGAGTCTTCTGAGAACCCTCTGGGGGAACTGGGGTTGTTTAGTCTAGAGTAAAGGAGGCTGAGGGGAGACCATATCGCTCTCTACAGTGACCTGAAAGGAGAGTGTAGTGAGGTAGGTGTTGGCCTATTCTGTCAACTAAATAATGATAGGACTAGAGGAAATGGACTGAAGCTGCACCAGGGGAGGTTTAAATTGTATATTAGGAAAAAATTCTTCATCAGGAGGGTTGTCAGGCACTGGAGCAAGCTCTGCCTAGGAAAGTGGTCAAGTTACCATCCTTGGAAGTATTTTAAAAGGTGCCTAGACGTGTTGTTTAGGGACAGGGTTTAGTGGTGGACTTGGCAGTGCTGGGTTAGCAAATGGATTTGATTTGGAAGGTATCTTAACAATCAGGTAATTTCAACCCCTTCTCCATGGGTAGAGACACCTCCCACAAGACCAAGTTGCTCAAAGCCCCATCCAGCCTGGCCTTGAATATGGACGTGAGAAGTGATGAGGCATCTGCAGCTTCCCTGGGCAACCTGTTCCAGTGTCTCACCACCCTCACTCTAAAGAATGTCTTCCTAATGTCTAACCTAAATCTACCCTCTTCCAGTTTAAAACCATTGCCTCTTGTCCTATCACTACATGCCTTTGTAAAAAGTCCCTCTACAGCTTTCCTGTAGGGTCCCCATCAGGTACTTGAAGACTGATTTTATAGGTCATGTCCAAACAGAATTATTCTGTGGTTCTATAAAATCCTAGGTCCAACAACCAAAACATTTCGGGTGTGTTGCCACTGAACTAAACTTGAATTAAACTTCAGGAACATGGTCATAAAGGAGAAACCCAGGATCCAACCTAAAGAAAAGGTTTGGAATGAATTGCAAAAGCCTGGAGCTGTGGTATCTTGCATGAAGTATATGCACATATCCAGCCTCTCTGTCCATCTAAAAGCAAAATCAAGACTGAAAATACTCAGGTACTTACCTCTGTTGCCAGAAATCACATGAGAATGTCAGGCACAAGCCCAGCATTGGGTGCCTAAGTCTCTTCTATGCCATCATAATTTAGGAGGGAATTTATTCTGAGTTCAGGTCCGTTTACACCCTCTGACATTGTGCCCACCCCTGCATCCATCCATCTGGGTCCTGCAGGAAGCAGCCATAGCCATCAGGGGAATCTTGTTCTGATGGGGTTGATAGAATGCACTGACAGAGTAGATACCATGCCTGCAAGAGCCACTATCATGCATTGCACCCAGGAGGGAAAAGCCAGCTCTTATTCCAACAAGTACTTGCTGAGGTCAGAGAGGACTGCTGACACTTAGCCATTAATTTTAAAACAACTCTGAAACTTGCAATTCCTCAGAACCTATGCACAGCTGCCAGTGAGGGGCATCTGCTTCAGTGTAACTGGGGCTGATGGAGAAACCAGGTCCCCAGTCAGAGAAGCCTCTTGATATCCCACCCTATACACAGGAAAGCAATTCACCTCGTGCTTAGCATGGGCAGTACAGCCTCACTGCCTACCTCTGAGGCCAAGCCTCAGCCTTTGCCTGGAAAAGAAAAATAGCTCTTTTCACATAATTTAGTAAAGGGAAAAAATGTTGGGCTGTTCTGTTTATTCCTGGGTTGTTTTTTTTTTTGTGGTAAATCATTTTTTTCACAAGCCAGTTTGCTGCAGGTGCTGGGGACTGTACAGTGGGGTGGGTCCAAACCACCTCCTTTCCATTCAGCCCGACACCACCTTGTTTCTTTGGCTCCCCCCTTTCCAAGGGTGTGATTGAATGAGTGCTTGTGAAGGCTGTAAGCACTTGCTAATTTGGGGTTTCTCTGGCAATACTCCGGTGGGTCTGCATTTCCAATGTCTGTGGAGCTGGGCTGAAATTAACCTGTACTCACAGCTTTCCCCTCCTCCTCTGCAACTTTTTCCAGAGCCTGTTTCTCGATGGTCTCTGCTTCCTTCCCCTCTTCTCTCCAGTTCCCAGCCTCCTCCTTTTTTTTTTTTTTTTCCCTTTTCAAATCGACCTGGTCTTTGTTGTACTAATTAGATTATCTCTGCCTGAGGGACCCAGAGAGCAGCCCCAGCAGAGCACAGCCTGGAAAGACAGGACACATAATCCCTGTTATCAAGGGGGCTGTCATTTGGCATGTAAATCAACTAATTCTTTCAATACCATGGGAGCAATTGGACATCTTAATATTGATTTCCCTCCCAAGATATGATCTCCTACATTCCTACATCAGCCTTGCTTGCTGTGGCTAAAAGGGTCCATTTATTAGAAGGCAAAACAATGAATGCATGTCCCTCCTCCAGCTTTTTGAATTCACAGATGAGAAGGTGCTTCATGGGGAGGGCAAGAGAGTAAGCAAACATGAAGAAGGCAAGTTAACACAACAATTTCAGGGACAGACAGGGAATAAAACAAGCCTTCACTTTGCATTGAGAAATAATTAATTCAGAGCTGACTGACATCAAAGGCTGAAGGCCAGTCGTGGGAAGGGGCATTAGCAATAAATCATATGCTAAAAGCAGTAATTCTTTGAGTCAAGCCATGTTGCTACCATTCAGCAGTCAACCTGTTAAATAAGCTTCTGCTTGTTCCTCTTGTTCTTTCTTTCTGCCCACTTCAGTATTAATTTGAAGAGATGCTACTCATATTTTGTGCTCTATACAAATCACCTATGGCTAATTGCAAAAAGGAAAAACACAACAATGGAATTACCTTCTCCTGAGACACCCAAATGCTTTAAATTATAATCAACAAATCAGCTTGCACAGGCACAAACCCCTTCTTCATGATGCCCCTTTCAAGGCTAGCCTTGGGTAAATGGACTCTCAAGGTACTATGTGAGTTCAGATAACTTCTGCAGTTGGTGCAACAGAAAAATTCTTAACTTCAGGTGCTTTACATCCTCTTCCTAATTATGTATGTCACTAGGCAGCCTATGTTCAATTGCTTTCATGTAACCTTCTTCTGTACCAAATTACATTCATAACATCCCTCCTACAAAGCAGGTTTGGATTATACAATTCCTTTTCCACACTCAGCCAAACTTATGCTAGATCCAAAGAGGAAAGAAATAATTCCCAAGGAAAGGAAGAGGGAAAAATTCCTGCAGCTCCACCACCTAAGCAGCTCTCCTGAGCTAGACCAGCTGAGGACTATGCAGCTTTAATGAGCAGCCTGTAGAGCCCGATGTTGGCACCTGTCAATACCATCCACAGAGCTGAAGACGTTCTATTGCCAGACAGGAAACTCTATCCACAGCACTGGGATTGTGTCCTTCTCTTCCAAAAGGTGTCATAGGATCTCTCACTTCCTCCTGGACAGCCACCAGAGCCAGAAAAAATAGGACCTGGGTCCAGTGTCTCAGCTGAAAGCAGCCCTCCAGCAGTGCAGAGCTTCCTGTAGAGCCTGTACAACTCTGCCAGCATCAAAGACAAATACACGTCGTGGTTTGAGGACAGATCTTTTGTTTAAGGCTCCCTCTGACTCTGTTACCTCCTCTCCCCTCCCTACTAGCCTTTCCACTTCTGCTTTCCAAGTATCTAACTTTTTCAGCTCAATTTTGGTCTCTTTTTCCAGACTTCAAGGATCCACATGCCTAAACTGTACTCAACATGTGACCAACACATGGACCTCTATAAATATGTATATATATATAAATCACAGATGTCTATACTTGTGTGATGCAGGAGGATGATAAATTAAGAAAACACTTTATATTCACCACCATGGTTCACAAATATCCACAAAAGCCAACTTCATAAAACAGCACAATGCCCTTTAAAAATCAGTTCTGGGATGGATTATCAAAAGAGAAAGAAAAATCTTGGCAAAAGAGATTTAAAAGTACCTGCCTGTCTCTTCTGGGCAGTGGCGTGGTGGGGATATGCTCCTGTCCTGAGAGAAGTGAGGTCTCCCTGCTTCTGTAGGGACGTGCTGGAGTCTTAGCAATTCAACAGCACCCTGTTACACCCTGTAAAATAGGAGTGTTACAGACACACAAGGAACAATAAAGGCTCAAAAGACTTTCAAAAACGGGGCCAGAGGCAGATGCAACATTAACTGGAGAAGCAGATGAAAGACTTTTCTCCCAGCCCCTGACTACTTGTGCTGGAAGGTACAGATGGTGAAGAAATGGGGAAGGAAAGTGAGAAAGGTGAGGAAAAGGGATAGCTTATATTGTCCCTCCATAACATTACCTCTAAGACTTCAAGGTTGTTGGCCTCTCCCATCCCAAGCTCCAGAAAAGAGTATTGACAATACACATATTCTCCTGACTGTTAATTTCTCCCCACTGCCTGAGCAGAAGGATGGAAAATACTTCATATATCATGGCAGTAACTCAATAACAGTACTGAATGAAACCCATCATTTTTGGAAGGGATTTGAGGCACAATTGCTGTGGCTGAAAATCACACTTAATCGGTGGCTTACATTACACCCAGGAGGGCTGGGAAAAGGGAAGGTAACAGCAGAGGGATTCTCTTGGCCTCTTTCACTGCATGGCCACAGCCTCATTCATTTCAGACTCCAAAAAGGAGAGGGAAATCTGTAAGCATTAGAGGGATCAAAGTATGCAAGCGTTTCTGGGAACCAGTCTCTTAGGGAATTATAGCTCTGCAAGCATTGGGATGATAGAGAACTGGTTTCCTATGGTCTTGAATCTTTCTGTTGTGGCTTTTGGCATCTAATAAACTGAAAATTTTGACTGCAATGGTTCCTAGTGCTGGAAGTGTGTGCACTTTGGAACACTCTGGTGTCTATGAAGGATTGGGGTCACCATTTTCCTCAGCTGAGGCATGAATAGATAGTCTATCCTCCAATCAGATATTTACTGCCATGAAGCCTGTAAGGATTGGACAACTTTAAACTTCTTGTTTACTGCTGCCCAATGATTTTGAAATCATTTGAACCAAAACTTTTTGGGTGGCAGAGGTAGCCAAACACACAGCCTACAACAGGCACCATGCGATTCTACCATGTTTCCTTTCAGAGTTGGGCTTAAAAATGGGTTTTGCATAAGGAAGCAAAACAGCAGCTGAGAGAGATATTTTTTGAGATTTTTTCTAGTTTGCTGCATTTTTGTAAACTTACCTCATGCAGATGTTTAGGGCTATTTTCACAAAACTTAAAGAAAAAAATGCCCAGAATCTCAGTGAAACTCCAGAACCATGACTCCAAAAAGACTGTTGTCACGATGGCAAAATCTTGCTGTGCATTTACTTCTGAGCTCAAGCTTGCCCACGTTGCAAATAGTTTGAATGCCTTCACAACACAAAGCAGAGGTATCCCACCTATGTGGAGACTCAAAAAAATGCAGGAACCCTCAGTCCAGTCCTGGAAACACCTGTGGGTGCAATGCTGTTGCTGGCTAATTAGCATTTGTAAGAGTTTGTCTCCCTTTCCAGTATGGTGAGGACCTTTATATTGCCCTCCACGGGGCTGCACAGACACATCCAATGTTTTTTACAGAAGTTCAGCTCCCCACTGCAGTGCCTGGTGCCCAGAGCCAGGCAAAGTGCCAGGGAAGGTCCCTGGAGAGCTGCAGAAGACAGCTTTGCATTATGCCTGCCAAGTCTGTGGTCCTAGCACAACACTGCCAAGGAGGGGAAACCTGAGGAACTATGTAACGCCACATTCTTCAGTCTTTCCCCTCCCAGGCTTGCACCTACTGTGGCTCAGTGCCACGCAGCCATCTGGGGTGGTGGTGGGGAGAGCTGCACTGCACCTTTTGCAGGACGGTGTGCCTTAATGCCCTCCTTCTCCTTTGCCACAACCCATTTTTCTGCTCCACACCTTAGTGATGGAGTCAGGCCCAGAGATTATGCCCCCACAAGTCTCTGCTACCTGCGGGGTAGCCAAGATCGATGCATCTTCAATAATAAAATTAAAACCCTACCAGCTGCCCATAGCTACTGGGGCAGAAGAGTCAATTTCATGCTATATGGGGAAAAGGGCACAGAGAGCCCCACTCCATGGAGGGTTCCAAGGCTTATCTCCTGCTGGGAGGAAGGTCTGGGACATATTCTGTGCATCCGCCCTGCAGCAGAGGAATGCGACCGGCAAGGGGTGGCTGCTATCAAGCCCGACACATTCAGCAAATTCTTTGGCTCTTGTCACCTACCCAATGGCTTTTCCTGGTCTTAACAGCCCAGTTGTCAGGGACCAGAGAAACGAGGAGCAGCAGGCAGAGCTGGCCAGCATCATGGTTTTTCTCAGGTTGGCAGCCAGCACTAACAATGAGTGTCTCTCGGGGAGGTGTTCCCTTGATAGGGGCCACCACTAGACCAGAGTGGCAGAGAAAATGCTGACCCAGATTAAGAACCATGCTCCCCCTTTTCTTCCTCCTCCTTTCACATGGGCCATCTAGCCTTGGACAAATGAATATCCCGTGCACCTCAAAACACTGCTAAAATGAGCAAAAACCCCAGCCCAACTCTAAGGCTAGAATAAGGCTCAGAGGCACGTACAGCCCCAGGGGCTGTCCTAATCACACTAGTAAAGCCAGGTTTGCTGCAAACGTGTTAAAATTTTGCTGCAAAATTTTGTAGAGGTTTTCTTGTGTCTTCCTAATGGATTTCTTCTAGGATAATATCTATTTCTGTCCAGACTGTCAGGTTTTGGCATAAAGGGTGAAGATGAATACACACATATCAACAACACTTCTTTTTCTATCCAAATTTTCCACACAGAAATAATACACACTGCCCAAGAGATTGAGCAGAAATGTTCCCGGAGGTGTCTGAAAGATTATTCCTTTAATGCAAGAGCACACTTGCACCAGATCAGGCATATTAGGTATCTTACTCTTGGTCTCCTTTCCCATACATGCTGGATCACAATTTAAAAAGCACTCACCTTGCATAAAAATCATTCAGAGTTTTTGAGTCCTGCACTGGAAAGAAACTCTTGCCAGAAGGAAGAAAAAAAGTCATCAATATGTGGCTGGCTTTGTCTTCAACAACAGGAATATATCAGTGCAGATGACCTGACAACAAGGCTGTGGATAGGAAAACAAATATTATTTGAACCAGAATTCAGATAGGCTAACAAGAATTACAAAAAAAAAATCTGTAAGAATATTAAGCAATGGAGTAGTGGAGAGGAGAGACTCCTCCAGCACCCAGGGAGTTTTACAAAATAGCTAGAAATTCTCAGAAAAATCCCTGATCAAATAAAAACCAGCCACCCTTAAGATATAACTGTATTTATCCTGGCAATTCCTAAATGTCTCATATCACAAAGCACAACCAAAAAATAACAGAATGACATTCCAAATCACCATCTGAATGCAAACACTGCTTGACAGGGAAGGTGCAGAAGGCTTTTTTTACTCAGATCCCAGTTATGTCACATAGCTCTAGATGAGGTCCACCAAAAACCCCACCATGTCAGAAAAGCATCCTCTGCAGCTGGCTCTTCTTAACAATCCCATTGCCTTTCCTTACTCAGAGTAGGAAACGGAGTGGGAAAAGCTGGGATCTCCAGGCTTCAAGGCCATTATTTTGTCATCTCATCAGGGTGTGTAGCCACAGACCAAAGACAGGGAGAACAGAGGTGTAATTTATTGGCCCAGAATTCAAAGGTGTAAGTAGGATAGTTTTTCTGGAAGCCCTTTACACTGAAAAAGTTAATTCATATTCATTTAATCAGGTTGTTATCCTCACATACTCTGATTTCTATGCACGAGGCTGAAAAGCTGGCAGCTCTGAGCTTTCCAGTTGCCAAAGGACTAACCACTAAGAAACAGTCTGCTATTTAAGTTCCCTGATGTTTTTTTTCATCTCTAAGTTTTATTTTCATCTGCTCTGCAAAACTTCAGGATGAAGTTTCCATGGCAGCTGTCTGAGGCTCAGCACATGGCTTTTACTGAAAATTCCCATCAAGATGGTCCTTGTTCTTCCTGACATTATCAGAGAGGACATATGCTTCATGTGTTTTACCTATGCACATTTGGGGCAGCTTTTAAGACCTGCAAGCTCTGAAGAAACAGCTTGATATTTGGGAGGAGAAAATTCTAGTGACTGCAAACAGTGCTTTAAGTGAGGTCAGAGTCAAAACGAAGAAAAACAAAGCAGGATCAAGCAGCATCCACAGCAGGGGCTCATAAGGGCAAGATTTTCACACAATTGCATTGGATGTAGAAGGGGGGAACCAGCCAGATGATACTCTAGGTTAGGTAAGAAACTGATGGGATGTGACAAAGAGTAGAGAAGTAGCTGGACTCAGAGGTGGAAGTGGGAGAGTTAGAAATAAACTTCTAAAACTTTGGTGTGGAAGGAAAAAGCCTGGGAGGAATCACAGAGGAGGAGAAGCAAATGCTTCAGGGAGAGGTGAAGGACTGAGCACCACCAGCATTCTCCACAAAAACGTGATGAAGAAGGAGAGAAATGCAAGCCATGTAAAAGGAGAATCTGAAATTTCCAGATGCAATATTTTGCCAAGATGGATAAGCTAGAGATGTTCCTCTTAGAAGATGATGGTACCAAGAGAGGAGCTCAGCAGCTTGATTGGGTTCAAGAGCTGTGCACACAGGAAAATCATAAATCCAATGAGAAAATTATGAAGTCTATTTCTTATCATGGGAGTCTTGTGTGTCATTTCAGCTGATGCAAGCTCTTCAACCCACAGTCCTGGGTGCAAGTGTTCAGTGATAAAGTCCTACCCAGTTTTGTACCTAGCAAACTATTCATAGAGTAATATGTTCATCTTCCCGCAAAACCAAGAAATTGCAGTTCTTTAACATACCCAGCACATGCTCAAATTACCTACCCCAATCAGTTGTGAAAGCAAATTTCAGAATTTAATTGTCAAGTTTGCTAGACTATTATAACCAGCCCAGTATGCATGCTTTTTCTTGTACATATAATTCAAAATTACCCCAGTAAAAATAAGAAACATGAGTGACACTGCATTACACCCTGAGAGACACTACATCATCTCGGTCTGGTATACATCAGTGGGGTTTGATTCTTTCACGTGGTATATCCAGAGGTCAAATGAGAGAGTGATTTTAACATACCCAAGTTCTGAGTGTCAGACATCGGAAACAGATTAACGATGTCTACGTAAATCTCCCCCTGATAAAATGCTATGGTTTGGATCCCATCTCCAACCTGATTACAGGACTGAAGCAATCTTCTTCCTTTCAATTCAAGCTTAGGATGCCATTGTTTAGCTTACTCCTAGCAATGGCACAGCCGAATAAAACTTAAGAACAACTAGACCTAGAGACCTTTTCCCTCTCTCTTGACTGCATCAGGGCTGAGAGGAAACAAAGGCAAAAAAACCCACACTGCTTATTTCTGACACAGGCTCAAAAGATTGCTCTCGGATCACACTGAAGCTCACAGAAAGTAAATAATCATCTTGTGGGATGTTGAACACCCACAAGTTGCTGCCCGGTAGGAATTGTGGCTTTTCATGATTGCCCCTTCAAGACGCAAAAGGTTTGCTTGTAGACACGGAGTTGGTCTGAGTCCTGGATTTTACCCCTGTTCTCCCACTGACCCAGAGAGTGATGTGGAAAAGTCATTTTGCTGCTCCGTGTTTTTTCTTGCTTAATAGTCAGCATCTTTTGCATTTGGCTCTCACCCTGCTCACATGCTGCCTAGGAAAACCTCGACTGTGGCCCATGCGTTCAAGTGTAACTAAATTACAATTAGTCACCCTAATGCCAGTGGGGTAAATACGGACAGTCAGTACTTCATTACTCATTTCTATTTATTTGGCTGAGGCAGTGCAAAGCTTATTTTTAATTTAAAGTAATAAAAATGTTGACAGAAGGCTGCTGCTTTTGGAAGAAAAAGATAATCAGGATTTTCCCAGACTGAAAACTGCTTAGGGCACTACTCTCATCCATCACTTCGTATGGCTCTGTGATAACTCTCTCCTCACAACTGCAAGTCATTCTCTATCAGCATACAAGGACAGTCCTCTAGCAAGACACAAGCAGAAACAGGCACAAAGCTGCTAATTGGTAAATAAATTAAAGAAGAGAAATTGGGAGAAGGAAACAATATAAAGCTCTCTCTGTCAGGATACCAGAGATTTGTGTGAGAGGAACTGATGCTTCAGGCCACTGGTGCCATTTTCCAGGGTATGAATGGGTGGATCTTTTGCATACATTTTGCTGGGTTGACTTAAGTAAGTCTTGACAACTCTCTTTCCCTGGGGACTAGACTAAAAGTATTGTTTAGAAATCTAATATATGGTTTATTTACTCAATTTGTGCTGAGCACTACAGTTCCTTCAGGCCAGCTTCAGCAGTCCATTACTCCATTAATGCTCCATTACTGAAATTAGTGCTGTAATTGGAAGGAGGGAGGATGATGGGGAAGGGGACACTTTTTAAAGGAGCAGGTCCTGCTTAATCCCATCATGGAAGAAAGCATTAGAAAAAACTCAGCTGCTCCCCCCAGAGCCCCTCCCTCAGGGAAAGGGGTAGGGAAGAGAAACTTCTCTCTGGCGGAAGATGTACAATAGCTGTGCAGTGAACAGACAAGTCAGAAGGCTGCACCACAGCAGGTCACAACAGCAACATCAAGATGCCTCTATGCAGAGCTCCCCTGTGCCAGAAATTAGAAGATACTGAGGTTTCACCCTAAACTTCTGGTCCCTTGCAGGAAGATGTCACTGCTTACAGTGCTGCTGGTGCAGTCTCTGCTCTCCGTGTCCATTGCACAGGCAGACTGCAGCTGTTTATTTTACAGCCTTCACAAGCTCAGGAAAATGAAAGAGGAGAAATGTGGTGCAAAGAAAGCTTAACTGGGGAAGTGGTGCACAGACCTGGGTTTGATTCACACCACAGAGGTGGTGCAGAGAGCTGGGTTTGGTTTCCACCACAGGCTTTCCTTGAAGTTGTGGAAGATGTAACCATGTTTGGAGTGCCAGAGATTCCTTTGGCTACTTTGCTTCACCTTTCTGTCCCACAAAATACTTTACAGCATGAAGGAATTTGAGATTTGTGTATGGATATTGATTAGTCAGCAAAATTACAAGGAAATTTCATGGATGCCTCATCTAAGAATTGCTTATGTGTATACAGCCACATAGTTTACCATAACTTTTAAGTTGTTATTTGCAAGCTGGTTTCTGAGGAACAAATACCTTGTGCAGTTGTTCTGGATAACTGAAATATATACATATTTATTGGTTTAGATAAACAGAAGACCTGTCAAAGGAACAGCAGGAAGGTAATGCAATAGCCAGAGAGAAGTAATTTGTTAAAAGAGATTAAAGAATGTACAATAAGAAAAAAATTCAGAGCTTTTATCTGGGATGTTGCTGATTCCATTTTCCAGCCAGCGGCAGGATTTGTTTTTCCAAGTCTGGAACTGGAAAGTCCCAAAGGAAACCAAAGAATTAAGAGATTTTTCCCTGTGGGGGTGAGGGACTGCAAAGACAGGCAATAATCCTGAATTTGTTCACAAGGAGCAGACTGACAGAGAGACAGGCTTTGCAGGAGGGGGTCAAAATAGTAAAACTCAGCTGTTCGCTATTACAGCATGGTAAGAGTTAGGGTAAAGCACACATCATGTCCTTCTCACATTTGGCTTTGTTTTTATCACAGAGACTCAACAAGATTTGCTCTGAAAAAGCTGTTTGATTGCTGTGATAAGCCACTGCTCTGGAAAGGGAGCCTGTGAGGTCTCCCCACACCCCCACCCTGTTGCTGGCTGCACCCCACTGAAGGCTCAGCTGAAGGCACAGGGTACATCACAGGCAGGAGAAGGTAAAAGCTAAGGGAGTCCTTGGAGAAGATGGGTCTCCCTCTCACAACGAAGGCCTGTCTATATGGGGGAAAGTAAAATAAAAATAATCTACCTGACAAGAAAGCAACATGCTCTCACACACACACAAAGCAAACAAATGAACTAAACACCAAAAAAACCCCCACACTAAAAATAACTATAAGCAAACCTTGCATCTTACATGCTTATGAAAAAGAAAATTAGCTCTCTTCCTTTCAGAGCTCTATGTTTTGAGGGCAGCAATCTTCCCTAAGGGGCTAAAGAGGACTTTACTCCTTTACACTGTGCTTCTGATCAAGGTGGCCTGACCCTAAACTTCTCCTCTCCTGATCCCTGCTAGTGGGATAAGGGTTTCTTGCTCCTTCCTTGCCTTAAAGCTGAGACATAGGTGAAAACTAAGCATGAAAAGGACAGCTACCTAAGGACCAGCAAGTAGGTCGGCTTTAGGGATGGCTGGAAGCCCCTCCATGGGATACACTGCCTTGGGAGAGCCAAGGTATGCTTAATTCCCAGGTTCCTATCTCTCCAGGCATCTGGCAGCATCTCGGAGACCCATACATCTCCTGGTAGCTCCCAGGGGACAGCTAGGCACCAAGATCTCCCTGCTGCCAAGCCCTTGGCTGAGAAATGCCTCAGCATTTAGCCAGGGTGCTAAATATACTCCTGTTGGTGAACAACATGGAAAGGGGGCTTTTTTAGAAAGATGCAGAAGAGTATTCCACCAAGTGGAGACTGACAGGATATAGTGGAAATAACATTACAACAATAATAAAGCCTTGACTCTCCATCTTTCTAACTTTCAAGCTGTTCTTGTTTTCTCGACAAGGGCTTCAAGAGAAGAGAGAAAACTGAGAGGGACAGGTGAATGCCCCCTCAAGAATTAAATCCCAATTAACACACCATCAGTGACGAAGGACACATTTTACATGGTCGATTAAAAGACTCCCCCTTATTGATCTTTGCAGCTAATCATTGTCCTACCCCTGCTTAGGGAGTGCAGACACAAACCAGCGATCTAAATTTATTGAGACTCCTGGCAATCAATAGGTCAGACTCCCAGAGAACTATTATGCAGAAAGCATCTCCACTGACTCATCATGGGCTGGACAGCCCCAGGTCTCTAGCAAGACCTTGAAGCTGTTCCCTCTCCTGCCCAGACAGTCCACGCAAAGCCGGGGTTGCTCTGCTTATGGTCCTTGTCAAATCCCAGACAAACAGCCCACGACACAACAGTAGCCCTGGCGATGGCTCTCGCCTTCCACTTGGCATCACGGCCTGAGGAGCTGGGTACCTGGAGGCAGCAGCAGACAGCCTGCCAAATGAGCCCTGCAGTTTTGATTTAAATGAAACAAAAGTGAGTAGCTGTAATTTCACAGATGGGAGCAATTCATTAGGTGGGAAAAGATGCGGCCGCTCTAATCGGGAGTGACTGGGGAGCTTTTGATGCAAATGGCCATTTGCAGCTGCCTCTCCCTGCCTCTGACCTAGTCAGTACAAGGCAATATACTGTGGGATGGAAAAATCAAACTGTGTATTAATTTGATAGCTTGCCACAGAGTGACAGCATTGCCAGGCAATATTTCTGGGGCCTGCCATGTGTCCCAGGTGATCTGCCATTTCTGGCTTTCATAGTACGTGATAACAAGAGGATAGCACGCTCCATTAAATCAATCAGACAATTGCCGTTCCTATGACTGCAGCTGAAGGGTCAGAACTAAAAACCCTGCAAGTGACTGAGCTGGGCACCCTGACCATCCAGTTCCGAGGCAGCAGAGGTGGGAAAGATAAGCTAAAAGCAAGCCTTGACACATTTTAATCAGGCATCATCTCAGTTTGAATGCCTGGTGCAAGGCTGATGGTACAAGCCAACCTTTCCTTCTTCTCCAGTCACACTGCAGCAAAGCGAGTCCTCTATAGCACTTGCACCTTGGCCAGGCCAGGTAACCAAAGGGGGAAGAATATTTGTTCTGGAAGAACTTTTTCTGGTTGGTAAGTGGCAGGGAAAGTGAGGAAGTTACAGGAGGCAGCTATAAAGAAGAGCTATCCACAGCAAAGCCTGATTTCAAGGACAGTGGTACGGACACTGGGGGGGAAGCACATTGATTTCTGTGCATGGTTCTGGGACTGGATTTTGCCCAGGTTAAGGCTTCAAAATAAAAGGTCTGCACAGATTAGCCAGGAATAGACAAGAGTTTGGGATTTCAGCAGATAGACAGAAAATAAGGTTGGCCCCTCTAGCCTTTGGGAAGCATGGTCCCTAATCTACTTTAGAGAAGTTAGGCCAGGTTAGGCCAAAACTCAGGTTGCAGCAAGACTGATAGCAAAAGAAAACCATTGAAAAGTCTCCTCCTGATTGCTTTAATCTACTTTAATCTACTTTAGAGAAGTTAGGCCAGGTTAGGCCAAAACTCAGGTTGCAGCAAGACTGATACCAAAAGAAAACCATTGAAAAGTCTCCTCCTGATTGCACTTAAGCTTTGGAGAGAGTTCTCATTAATGGGGCACAAATAACCTAACAATACACTCATGTGCTTGAGGTGAGAGGAAAGTCATATGGAAATGCCAGGTGGTGACCTGGGCAGTGTGTCACTCTCTGCTTTTCCCCAACAAAAACAGCTCCTGGCACCAGGGTTTCTACATGAATTGGATATAGCCCCAGCACAGACCCTTTAGAAGATGCATGCACAAGCTGATCAAGAAAACCATGTTGCTATTCATCTTTCAAGCAGAAGTCCCATTTGTGGAGTAAATGAAGGAAACGTGGATACTTGTTTCTGCAGTAACCTCCAAAGAACAAGTTGCAACAATCTCATGGTGGTAAATGAGGCAGGAGACATGGCAGTCTGGTATGTAAATACACAGCGGAAGATTGGAAGAGAAAGAAAAACTCCAGACAAGTTACACATTGTTTTCTCTCTCACCCAACAGGCAAAAAAAAGCAGCTCTACTACTGTTGCCTAACGTTCTCCTAATCCCCCATTGGTGAAGTGGCATCCACAGCAAATATCTTTGGAAATAAGCATACAGACAGAAAAGGGGTAAAAAGATGGGGAACGGGCAGGGTCATTTTAATTTTGATTACTGAATGACGCAAGAAAGTTGCCTGGGGGAGAAGTCCTCAGAGAAAATGGTAAGTCTTTATATTACATTATATTATTTACACTTCTACTGCGAGCTAACCCTATTACGGTGTTGTGTGTAGCCACAGAAGTTGATACTTCTGTGGTGTCCCCCTCCCAGGAGGGGTGGGCCAGGGGCCCAGCCATGGGGTTTACTACACTTTGTGTCACAGCTCTTAAAGGCTGCTTAATGCACTTCCTTGCAAGTACGTTTCTTTATGACTTTCACCAGATTAGATGAGTGGGGAGGAGCAGGATTCTGATTATCTTACTCTTTAATGTGAGGTCCTTTAACATGGGCTTCAAATAAGATGTGAATACCTTTGCTCAGATACCCAGCTAGGGCTCTGTTGGGGGAGTGGAAAAGCATTGCAAAACCAACTGTGAGGGGTGTCGTGATTCACCTCAACACTTGTGTTGACTTATCTTCCAGCAGAAGACCTTGGAGCACAGACCTCAGCATAGCTGTGGGACCTAACCCTCAACCTGCAGTCAGAAGAGTGGCAGAGGTTGGTCCTTCAGTGTACTGGATCACTGGGAGGCCAGCAGTGACTACCATGGACTCGGGTGGCAATGGGCAACAGCAGGAGCAGCTTCACTGGAGTTTTGTTGGAAGTATTAAATGCCACAGAAACAGAAAGAAAAAAGCAAGAGAAGACTAAAGGGCAAGGAAAGTATGATTAGCCAGGTTCTGAGTAAATATCACGAGAAAGAATTTGGTCAAATCACTATCATGTAAGTGTCTCTGATCGTGAACAAGAGAAACAGTCTCGTACCATTTGATCTCTCTTTCCCTCAGGACCTTAAGGTTTGGCGAATACAAATTAAATTTTGTCACATTTACCCTTCCAAAGAAAATACCTTACAAATCCCCTATCCAAGCACTACTGTGCTTGAGGCAAAAGGTGTAACAGCAATACCAAGAAAAGTGTCCAACAGCAAGATCCCAACAGGCTAAAAGCAGCCAGAAAAGTTATATTAAAGCAAGTGTTCTAACAGAGACTTCAAGGTGCCCAAACCTTACTGTGGCCCTAAGTGGTTTCAAGTAGCTTTCTCACTAATAGTTTAAGAAGCCACTGATGAGGCAGAGACCAATTGACTTGCAGAGGTTCTGGGTGCCAGAGAGAGTGTGGGAGATGCTTCAGGAGAGCAAGAGCAAGCCAAAGATTTAGAGCGGTCCCTGACACACAAGCAACAGCTTTCAATTTGTTTGAGACACTTTTCAATAGCAACCATAAGGGGTTCTCCCAAGAGCCTTGAGAAGGGATATAAGCAGGCAAACCACCTCGCCTGAGGGAACACAGCCTGCCATTGGCATGCCAGCCTGATCAAAAAAGCTTTTGCAAAACAACAATGGGATGGATGCAAGGATGAAAACCAGCTAGTTACTACTAGAGAGACAATGGATCATGTAGATCTAACTGGCCTGGACTGGGGACTATCTGCATACTGTAGAGTTAACCCTTGCTGGAAATTACTGCAAACTCTCCTCTACCAACTGACCTTCAGAAGGAACATCTCTAATCCCAAACTTCCTGCATCAAGATAACCTCTCACTTTGCTGGAATTGAATGAATCGTGGCACAAAATATTGGGTCAATGTCTTCCCATCAGCTGAGAATGACAGCCAGGGGCTAAGCTAAGCTAGATTTGAGAGCAAGTCTTCCCATGGAGTCACAATGCAATCATGCTTGCACCCATGGCTGTCACACATCAGGAGTGGATTTCTCCTCGTGTGCAGCAGACACCCCATGCTGGTTGCTCAGCAGTGCAGCAAACTCCTGTTAAGGCAGACTCTTCCAAAAATAACTTCCTGATGGCTAGAAATGCTTTGTGCACTTGCACATCCAGTTGCTGAGAAGCAATCAGTGCAAGCACACATATGAGAGGAATGCAACCTGCATATAGCACTGAACTTGAAATGTGGACTTTGGATGAATGCTTTGCAGGTATGCGATGCTTTTCAAAGCAAAAATGAGAATTAGTCACTGACAAATATCTACAAGACCCCCTGTTTTTACAGTTAGAAACAAAATAAAAATTCCAGCAGGATCTTTGGAAGTAAAAAATGTTGGCCAAGTGTAATTCTTTCTATAAATCAGTGAATTCAATAATAAATAAAAAAACCCGTATCTGATTAATAATTTTTGAGAGTGTTGTTTCTTTTTCAAAACCAAAACCAGTAGAGCAATGTGTAGGAGATGCTATAGACCTGTGAAAGAAGGATGTCCAAATGAGACATGCTGCTCTGGATTAGCCCTTTTACATTAAAATGTCTCAGAGATGGTCATAGAGAGAAAGTGGAACAAAAACAGTTAAGTAAAGATGTAGGGCAGTTTTATGGCCTGTAATTAACTGACAATAACACCATGAGGGAGGCAGATGCCCTGTGACAGTCAAAAAAAATTTTAAAACTCAGTACTTGCCTATTTCTTATGTGAAATACCCCCAGATTCAAAATGCCACCTAGAAGTGTGTGCAAATCTCTATTGACAGTTTCACCTTTGTAAAAGAACCTCAGCAATCTTTTCAGGGATTAAACTGCCATGGCTGGAAAAAAAATACTTCCCACATGGGAAAAAGAATGATGCAGAAAGGACCCAACTATGTTTCAAAATTCTTCTAAGATTACACTGTATTCCTGCCCCAGACACCACCATTTCACTGTCAAAGGGAGAACTAGATAGTACTTTTCTTGAGTAATCAGTGGTGTTTTTCTCCTGAGCAAGTTTGCCAAAGAGAAGGAGCTTGAGCAGCAGGACACCAGTGCTATGTGGCCCCAAAGGGCAGTCATTTCCCACACCATCTCCTGAGGACCTTTTGAAGTTCTCTCAGTTTGTTTCATTTTTTTTTTACCTGTGATATTCAGCTTAAAAGAAAGCATCAGTAGAGCAAACACAGCCTGTTTAGCTACAAATGCACATCTCATAGTTGGGTACCCAGGTACCTCCTTCAGAGCATGCCCTGGCAAGACTTCCACAGTTCTGTGAGCTTAAGAACTCCTCTCTACAGCCAGGGCTGGTCATCTTCTCCCAGGCAGACCCCTGGTGATGCCCCTGGCCTCCCTGGGACTGCTTACTTGCACAAATTTTGCAGGAACAACCTACCTCTGAGATGTGGTCTTTTCTAGTTGCGTTCCTACCCAACTTGCCAAGTTACAGTGGGGGTGAGCAGGGTCAGCCAGAGCAAAATCACTCTATCTTTGCTTCCTAGAGAAATGGTAGAGAAAAAACCCAAATGCATGAGCAGGAGGAAAGTCAAATTACCAAATACAACAGGAGAAATAGATGCTTGAAGGGGAAGAAGAGCTCAGGGGAGGTTTAGACTCTTGAACTAAAGAGACGCTAAGCTAGTATCTCCAGATTTCATCCTCACAGCTCCTCTGCCTGCTTGCTTACAGCTCCTGCCTCCTCATCCAGCCCACCCAACAGATGATCCTTTGTGCAACCTGCCTCAGTGGACTTTTAGCTGCTCTGGATGCTCTTGTGCAGGGAAGTCACAAGCACCAGAAGGGGTAAGGAGGCTGTGAATCCCCAGTGCCACAGTCTAGCAGGTTACCAAGAGCATCATTTTTTTCTTGCTTCCCAGCTCTTGAAAGGAGCCCTAGGAGCAGAAGGACGAGAGGGGGAAAAGGGAAAGGAGGGGGAGAGGCTGCAGTTGGAGGAGGGGCAGAATGGAGTTATGCTCACAGTTTTTCACAGCTGAAAACAGACCCCACTGCTGGTAATGTGAGAGGGCTGGAGCAGGCGCCAAATGGATAAGGCTGTAGACAGTGGGGCCAGAGCTCTGATACTTGCCAGTACCTGCAGATAGGAGACAAATAATTGGCACATGTTAAGAAACAAAAAACAAACAAACAAAAAGAAACTCTCCCCCCAAAAAATCCCAGGAAAAAAAAAGAAAAAAAAAAAAAAAAAGAAAAAAAAAGGAAAAAAAAGACAGGGAGAGAGACTTGTTAGATGTCTGTATTTTCTAAACGTGTCTGGCAGGAGCCCCTGCAAGGAATTTAATCAGCAAGAGTTGTTTAAACTGGGCTTTGAAAACAAGCCCTGTGCTGCTAGTAATGAACTTCATATCATCTGCAACTCCTGTTTGCTGACGACATTCAATTTGTTAATTCTGCAGCTGGTGATAGGGGTCAGATATGAAAGTGACGATTGTTTTTTGACGTTCCAACCCCTACTCACATCTTTCTAATTAATCCTTTTAGGAGCCACCAGCAGATCAAGAAGTGTGGGGAGGGGGGGAAGGGAGGAAGAAGAGACAGTTTTTTCCATGCCTGCCCTGCAGCTCCTCACCTCCCAGTCTGGTAGAAAGGAGACACAAGGACATACCTGCTACTTGGTCCTACGAGCATTGTCTTTTCAGGTTGTCTTAGCAAAATTTGGTGTGGGGAAGGGAGTTACTAAAAAAAATTACAAAGGCTCACCTTCCCCCTAGAGTAGTTCACTTTAAAATCAGGCGAGTATGTGATATTAACTCTCTCCATGGGGATGAGATGGGTGGTAGAACTGGTGGTGGAGCAGGAAACCTTTCTCCCACTAGCTTACCCTGTAGATATGGGGTTGGTGAGATCTCACAGGGGCCAGTTTAAACAGGTGAGTGTGTAAAAGGCATGCATAGATCCAGGATTTCAGCACAGGCTGATAACAGACCCACCAGATAGAGAAGAAATCTTGGCCTCTTGAGATCTAGTGGTGGCCAGGGACTGAGGCAGGCTGAGAGATGTAGGTGCTGCCAGGGAATCAGGACAGCCATCAGTAGGGCCCACCATGCACAGATGGCTTTGAAGGAAACAGCAAAAAGGTTGGTGGGCAGGAGATATTACTGGCAGTGAGCAGACAGGAGCACTTTGCAGTTTCTGAAGGCTTAGGCTCTCTCCAAGGAGATTTTAACTTGGAAGACTGGAATCTTGGAATCAGAATTTTCAGTGTTGGAAGGGACTTTTAAGATCATCCAGTTCCAACCCCCCTGCCATGGGCAGTGACACCTCCCACTAGATCAGGTTGCTCAAAAACTTCCAGCGATGGGGCTTCAGCCCCCTCTCTAGGCAACCTGCTCCAGTGTCTCACCACCCTCACGGTGAAGAATTTCTTCCTAACTTTCAACCTAATTCTACCCTCCTCTAGTTTGTATCCATTCCTCCAAGTCCTATCTCTACCTGACATCCTAAAAAGTCCCTCACCATCTTTTTTGTAGCCCCCTTCAGATACTGGAAGGCTACAATAAGTTCTTCTCAGTGTCTTCTCTCCAGACTGAATAACCACAACTCTCTCAGTCTGTCTTCACAGGAGAGGTGCTTCACCCCTCTGATCATCCTCGTGGCCCTTCTCTGGACACACTTCAGCACATCCATGTCTTTCTTGTAGTAGGGGCTCCAGAACTGAACATCTTATCTAGAAAATTATTTAGGGTGTTGAAGCCACTGTAACGACCATGTGTGCCTTAGAGAGAGGCAGCCGGAGCATAGCAAGCACATGTGGACAAGTCAGCACCATCAAGTGAGATGGAAAACCACCAAACTCCACAGAGGGACAGGCAATGCCCCAGGGTTGGCCTTGACCAGAGGAAGCCCCAAAGCTCAGATCCATCTCCAAAACCTCTCATAGTTGGCATCAAAACTGCCCACACTCCTTGCTGCCACACACGCAGTGCTCCTTGCATTTTTCCTATAGCATCAAGCTCATCCCCGGCTTATTCCAAAGTTCATCTGAAGGTTCTGATACAAGTCCCTGGTTGGGATGGCAGGAGGAGGCTGATAGTCACAAAAGGTGACTGGTTCACAATGGACTTTGCCAGGGTGCACTATAGCAGAACATCAGTCCAGACATGGTGAATTGAGGCCTGTGTCCTGACTGTAGAGGCTGGGCAAACAGACCTTTCAAGGCAGAAAACACAGCAGTCAGGAGAGGAGAAATGTTATAAAAGGTGACAAAAGTAAGAATGGAAAATCAGCTGAGAAGTAAAACCTTGAGAAGAGAGGAGGGCCTGACGTTATGCACAGAGATTGATAGCATTGAGGAAAGGCAGAAGAAAACAAACCTCCCTTGGATTAACGCTAGGCTGAAAAGAAAAAAATAATTAATGGGGGTACTTTGTCTTTCTTTTCCAGTCCACCTCAGCATTGAGGTTTGGAGACAGAAAAAATAAAACTGTACCAGGCTCACTAGAGCATGTGAGCACTGGCAGAGGCTGGGGCAGAGCTGAAGAAACAGCTCTGGGTGCCTGCTTCCACAGGAAGATCCTCAAGGAGCAGCACCCTTGGGATGCTGGCACAGCTGGGGATGCCCATCTGCCCTGTTCAAATGGAACCTGATGCTGAACTTTGGCTCAAGTGCAATTGTCCTGGTTCCTCTCAAGCAAATGGAGATCTACCAGCTCATTTTGGATGAGTATCTGTTGGACCCTGCTTTGCCTGTGGCCAAAAAATGCAGCTACTTGCTTGTGTGCTGGCAGCACTCTGATTTTCTTACTGTTTTCACTTGACTAACTTTGTTATAATCAACGAGTGCTGCTGTAGCCTCATATGGGTATATCCATCCAATATAAATGTGCTGTATCTGGTATGGTGAAGCAAAGTCCAACCAGCCACCACAAGTACCTTTTTTTTCTTATCAGACTTTATCAGTATGAATTGATTTGCACATAGAAAAGAGGTCTACTGCTCTTTCACTCCAGACTCTAAAAATCAGTAAAATAAAGGTTCATTTCTGCTTTTGGCATGTCTGGAATAGCACTAGCTTCAATTAAATTAGACTACATTTACAACAGTAGACTTGTGAGCAAGCTTTACACTTACAGTGTGTCTCTTCAGTTTGTGCAGAACTAAAGAAACAACATGCAGAAAAGCTAGGGAAATACTGGGTGATGGGAGAACTGAATGTTGCAATTAATTTGATGAGCCACATGAAAAGATTAACAGCAAAATAAAAGTACTGAGGGGCACTCACCCAAAAAGGACATTATGGATGATCATCCTCTGTGATTACCACCCAGGACAATAAGATTGATCACCTCCCTGAAACCTAATGTTCAAAGAGTGAGTGACCAGCACACACTGAGACATCTGATTTCATGAAATTGATTTTAGCAGCACAGTCCAAAATTGAGACACCAAAAAGTTCATTGCATTCATCAAAAGACTTTCAAGCACCAACATCATGTAGTCATCTACACAGCCAGCAGATATAAAACCAGATGCCACGTCCCAGTGACAACAGGGAATTCGTATTTCAATCAAAGAGAGTTCTTTGACTTGTTGGCTGAGTCTTGGCTGAATTAGGAAATAAGAGAAGATCACCAAAGACTGATTTTAACACAGGAATTCTGCTAAAAAATGATACACTAAAATTTACTCAGTGGATTAACAAATAGAATTACAACAAAGAAGAACCACATTACTTGCAAAGGTAGACCACTACTGAGGCCAGCTGGGAAAGGAAAAGGAGTATCTGAGGGCTGCCTGAGGTTCTTGGTAGATAACATCCACACAAAAAATTAAGAGCTTTGCTACATCTGCAAAGGACAACTGGAAGGAAGAGTTTGCAGTGGGACAACAGCAGTGCAGCTATTTGGGGTGCTACATTTTCCCTTTGTAAGAAAAGAGAATCATACACTCTCGAAAGAAGGGGTCGTGAAGTGAAAAACTACCAGAAATGACTGAAGTTCTCAGCCTGTTTCTAACTACATGCATAATTATTTGTTACTAGGCTTTCACCTGTTGTATGTGGGAACATGAGCATGGCTTTCTCTCATGCAAGATTCATAGGCTTATCATAGCTGCTTATGAAAAACCTGTTGGCCCTCAACATCTCTGCAAGTAGCGATGCAAAACAGCAGCAAGTGGTTCATGACAGCCTCCCTGCTCAGCCAGAAGCATGAAGCACTTACTGAAAACCATTATCCTTTCCAGTGTTTACATTCAGCTCAAGCACATCTTGGCCATTTTATTCTCTGTATGGCTGAGTCCCACAGGTGCCCTGTCATGTAAAAGACATATTGTTTATTATTCAAGTGTTAACAAAGTGCTTGAGCGAGAAATAATCTGTTTTCTGGGGGAGGGGGGGAAACCCAGTGAAGAAAGTATGGCAAGAATCACCAGCTCCAATGGCAACAAGACATCTTTTACTGCTTAACCCATGGCAGAGGTTTCTCCATCCAAGCCTTGTACAGGCAGCTGTACCCCTCTAGCTGCCTCTCAAACCATGGTTTTCACTTTGCTACACCCCTTTGCTCACTCTGACATCTGGGCAAGATTTCTTTGAAATCAAAATGATATTTCCCTCTATTAAATAATCACTTGCACAGTTATAAATTCTATTTTATGGAAACAGTTCTGATTTTATCAGCTGAGAAAAGGCATTTACACCGATCCAGAATGCTCACATGGTCGCCCTGTTTTATAAAATATTTACACTTTTACCAGACATGCCTCTTGACACAATACGAGGTTTTAATAAATGAGAAAATACATATTTTAAAGAAACACAGCCTCTCTCTGAGACACATACATAAAGAGCAAAGCATTTCTAGATAGAAAACAGCTAAAGAGAGTAAAGTCAACAAGAACAGTGTTTAAATAATCAGCATTCCCAGATAGGTGATGTCAAAATGATAATTATCCTTCCAGAGCTGCCGGAAAATCTAAAGCAGAAGGTAAATGTCAAAAAAACTGTATTATGCTGCTCTCACACTGGGCAAGCAGAGAGTACATCTGGAATAATGTGCTCACAAAATGGTTTTCATCTTCCACAGCCCTCTGGGGGTCTAAGGAAAGGGTGTAGGTGGTCCAAAGGGACATAAATATGAATAAAGGAATGAAATAAAGCATAGTAACATTTGCACTGTTTATCAGGACAAATTCCCAAGCAATGAGACATCGCTGACGTGAGGAACAGTGTCCTTGAGGAATCAATGGGAGCTCCATTAAAGGTTATGTCAGATAAAGCAGGCTGTGCTACAACTTGGATAGAAAAAGTTTCCAAATACTCTGATTTATTCTACAGAGTGAAATGGCAGAGTTTCCACTGGGCAGCAAAGTATCAAAAATGCCTTTAGGTATCTGGCTTGCTTAGGTTACTGCTTGGAAAGCACTGAAGAAGACTTAGATTATGTTACAACAACATTATTCAGCAGTCAAGTGTTATCTTAGGCACCCTGGACCAGTGTCACCCACTTGCATTTAAATTGTTGGTCCTATGGTTAATCACTTACATCTGCCCTGCCCTGTCCCACCAGTCTTGCGGGGCCTCTGAGAGTGCTACCGTAGCACAAGCAGTCAAAAGTGGGTTGGTTGAGGTGGCAGATTCCCTGTTCATATACGGTGCTGCTTGTCCAGGTCACCTCTATTTTGGTGTCTAGCCATGGACAAAGAAGTCTAGCTTTAACCATGTCATTGAATGGTTTGAGTTGGAAGGGACCATAAAGATCACCTACTTCCAACCCCTCTGCCATGGGCAGGGACACCTCCCACTAGATCAAGTTGCTCAAATCCCCATCCAGCCTGGCCTTGAAGACTTTTCTGTAGTCCCTTTTCAGGTAATGGAAGGCCATGAGAAGATGTCCTCAGAGCCATCTTTTCAGCAGGTTGAACAATCCCCACTCTCTCAGCTTGTAATCACAGGAGAGGTGCTCCAGCCCTCTGATCATCTTTGTGGCCTTCCTCAGGACTCACTCCAAGAGCTCCATGTCCTTGTGCTGGGGACTCCAGAGCTGGACACAGTAGCCCAAGTGAGTTTTCACAAGAGTGGAGTAAAGGAGGAGAACCACCTGCCGTCTGGTCACATTTCTTTTTTTTTATCTTTGTCCTTTAAAAATGCCAGGATTTTTTAGAGTAAAAAGTGTGTGTGTGACATATAAAATCCTTGATGATTCCAGTATTTGTATTCAGTCATACTTGCCCAAATTCACACATGTCCTTCCCAGGTAAGGTCCTTCCCACCCTCATGGACATTGCAGACCTCCTTCTGAGATGAGTGCATGTCCCATCTCCTAAAAGCTACAGGACCCATATTGCAGTCCATAACTTGAAGGTCTGGGTTTACTCTTCTTCCTCTCAGCCTGAGAAGGGCTACAGAGTTTGGGAAGTTACAGATCATTGGGTCAACACAAAATTGTGAGAATAAGGACAGGTACATGAAGCTACCCACTGAGCTATCTAGATCCAGGCTGAAGAATCTGAATGAAAGCACTGTGATTTAAAAATAAATACATGAAAAATGAGACCCTTCCAGTGAAAATTCTGTTTGAGAAACACCATTTGGGAATGACAGATGAAAGGAATAGCTAAATCAGCCTCACATCAAGTTACCAACGTGTTACAGAGCAAGCAAAAAGCCTTAATTGTAGCTATGAGCAAACACCTACAGCAGGACCTAGACATGTTAGACAGTCCCTGCTGCCCAAATGCTGTTGATATCTTCATAATTACCATTATAAATAGACATAAGTTTTCAATTGGTAAGATTTTCCAACACTTCACAGGACAGACAAACTCTTCAGTTATTGGCAGAGATCAATATTGACCTGGGATCTCCACATCAATAAGCGAAAAATGGGGGAAGCAACTGGCAAATAGCTTAAAAATGGCTTAAAACAATACTGTTATGTGCAGCATCACGAACACAAGACAACCATCCTTCTCTCCTCCTATAATGTGAGGTTTGATCCGTGTCCCATGGGCTGAAAAGAAAGGAGTAAGCCAGGTACCAGTGGGCCAACTCTCTCACTGGCAAGTGCCAATGCATTTTGCATTAGCACTCTGCATGAGGGGACCCTGAATCCCAGCACCAATGGGGCCAGGAGGGTGTGAAAAACCTCCAGAATACGTCTTCTCACAGCCTGACAGATAACTTGCCCTAAAACCCAAAGAGAATTATATAGTCCAAGACGTAATATCCCACATTATAATTCAGTCACTGAAGGAATAAGTTACCACTCACAGGTTATGTATATAATCTTTAAAACTACTATTGAAAAGTTTTTGGGTTTTTTTTTTTTTTTTGAAGCAGAAGTTTGCTCCTCACACAGCTAATTCCCTGAATCCACATACAATCTGGCTCGTTGAACTCTCACTGGAACAACAGAGCTCAGCTGGTTTGAAAAACTGAAAAGAGGAATATCTGCTTACTAAATGTTTCCATTCTATGGAGTTTACTTTGTAAAAGTATCGAGTAAGGAGAGAAAAGCAGGTAGAAATACTTCCAAAAAAAACCCCCAATATTTACTTTTTAAAAAAAGAGTTAACATCAAGGGGGTTATTTTATCTTCCAAGGTCAAATCCAGGATGCTCTGAGCAAGCAGCAGCTGGGGAGAAGGCTAAAGTAGTAGGTTTCTCTTTAAAGAAATGCAGATCAAGTAGCAAAATACAGACTGAAAATTAAAGTGTAAGAAGAGAAAAATTCTTAAATTAGCCTAGAGAAGTCTATCTATCTAAGTCTTGCCTATATTAGACAGGGCTTGCTGGAAAAGAGAAAACAGCAAAACTACCCGCAAATTGCCCTACTGAAAACACAACATTATATTAGGAAAAAGAAGCATTTTGTTTAGTGTAGTTCTGTCAAGCAAGTAAGCCAGTCTGGGGGATGGATTCAGCTGCTGCTGAACCACTTACCTACACCTGCAGCTTGATGGAGAATAGTGCTGGCTGTGGTGGAAACAGTTAAAATCTTGGTATTTAAAACTATCACCGGCGTTCTTGCACACAAGCCTGAGAAAGCCGTAGGAAGTTTCATAGCCTGCTTTACAAAAAATCACCATGTCCTGGATGGCAGTATTTATGATTTCCACACATCCTCCTTTAAAAAGAACAAATTCTTTACTAGAAGTTTAAAAAAAAAAAAAATTATGAGCTGCAATATTTTAAGTGTAAATATCCAGAGAGAGGCAGAGAACCCAAGGCAGCGTGAGGAAAGTGAAGGCTGTGACTTTCTGTACCATGTCCTCAGTAATCTTTCAAAAGAGGGTCCTGGTGCAAGTTGCCCTGTTTCCTGTCCTGATCCTTCCCCAATTCACAGGTGCTGCATCTCAAATACAAATTTTGAACATGGGTCCTAAGCCATTCCAGATTTCTCTCTCTCAATTGGCTCAGCACCTTTGAGAAAACAGGGGACTATTTCTGCAGTCCAGTCTCACAGTATTACACTTTTCAGCCCTGTCCCTCCACCTTCCTCCTTCTCCAAGCCTCATCACAAAATCTGTTTTTAACTCATTGCAACAGAGTCACAGGAAAGGCTTGCAAAATGCTGGCCTAAAGCACATTTTTTTTCACCAGATTCCGCAGCTTGTAAATATTAGCTTTTTTTTTTTTTTTTTTTTTCCTGTGTGGCTTCTACTTTCAATTTTCTAATAGAAACTCTGGACAGGCAAACACAACTATTTTAAGGTCAGTGCCCATTTCGTCTCAGAATCAGTTTTTGCTAGTTTTCATTTTGCTCTTCCCATTGGTGGGGATGGCTAAGAAGGCTTGAGAGAGTTAGGCATCCAAGTTTCTGCTTTAGACTCTTAATGCTGAGTATAACAAAAAGAGCTGATGGTCTCTTTGCCATTTAGAAGTGAAGAAACATTCATACAAATTAAACCACTGGAAGATAAAGCACTAGTCTGCATTCAGTCAAAGTGGTAGCTTTTCCCAGAATAATCTTGATTTTCTACTACCAAACTATGGGACTCAGAATTATATTCTTCATTGCAGATTTCATATTTGTGGCCTGCAGTCATAGGAAAAATATATTTCAAAAGTTAATTCAGTAGGACCATAATATGAGACTTGCTGTGCAAATCAAAGGGAACAAAACATTTATTCTTTTCCCTAGCTGCCATGGCTGAAACAAAAGTAAAGAACAAAATTTTTTAAATCAACTTTATCCTCTAGAAATGTCACATTTACTGTGAGTACCTCAGAATTCATTGATTTCTTTTCTCTTCTTCCCCTGGAGTAATTGCCCAAACCTCTTTTGCCCATCCCCACTTTCTCTACAAGAAGATGTAGAAGCATTCACTATTAATGTGTGTTGGAGGTGCTAACCTAAAGAGACAATATTAATTAAATAAATAAATCTGCCTGTGCAGCCTCCCTTTGCATTCTTACTTTTAAGGAGACAGGGAGCAGAGGAGGGATTTCCACAATGGTATTTTTTCAGATTACTATGAAGAAAATCCTTAATCCTTTCTGTGTGCTTGGAAGCCTATAGTAATTGTATTAATCCAGGGTCCTTATTGCTGGTTAATGGAATTCTTTTAATATTGACCCAAGTTTCTAGTAAATAGATTTGCATTGATCTGGTGATGTATAGAGCTCAAGTAAGTCTATCTATGTGTAAGCAAATTAAAAACCTTAAGCCTATACAGCCAAACTGTATAATCCCATGCTGAAAAATTGATCCTCTGATACTCTTTCCTGAGGACTTTTTTTTTTTTTAGGTAAAAAGACACCTTCAATTTCTTTGACAGAAAAGATCAGCATAACATTTGAGAGAGAGACACATAACATATTTCACACTCAACAAAATCCAGTTCAAAGCTTCCTGATGTAGTCTTTAATTCAGCAGTTGGAATGAATATCTGTGTTGCTACAGCATCACTCATACTTTTTTTCCTGCCTGAGCAGAGTTTGACATTTTGGAAGGAAGAAGTTTACCACAGCCATGCTGCAGTGGAAACTGCCACCAAATTCAATATCAGTCTTACCCAAACCATTCCCTTTAGAAGTCAAGCTGGTCTCAGTGTGCCTTTTCCCTGTCCCAGTATAAAATGATTAAACATCTCAAAACATTAAGTAAATAACATTGTCTTAATTCTGTAAATACAGTGATACTGAGGATGCATCCATGAAACCTGTGGCACCAGTAGTACCATCTACAAATCTGCATGAGGACCAGTCCCCAGCTGCCACCATGGGTGTTCATGGCTGCTGAAGGGGAGGGACAAATGCAGTGGAGACAGCAGATGGAGCTTGGATTCTAAAGGTTCTGCATTGCAGGGGGGACTTATCCCACGTTTAGCAAGAGCTGTGTTCACTTTGCAGCCTCTCTTTTAAGGGAAGACACCAAATACGGTCCCTCCTTTCTCTCCCACAGTGTCTATTAATTGCATTCATTACTTAAACTGGAGATAATGCCACTTCGCTATCAGACTGGACCAGTGGGTTCAGAAAGCACTCAAGCAGCAGGAAGGCAGGCACACAAATATAACCAAAGTAGTAGGATGACTTAAGTTTTATTTCCATAAGAATTTAGACTGAAAATAACCATAAAACTTAATTCAGTTGCTCAATTAACAGCTCAGTTTCACACACATTTCGACCCTCCATTACATCTGACCTAAATATAATCCTTGTCTAACACATTCCAGACTACCAGCACAACACTAGAAAAACCACAACCATACCCAAGACACCCAACTGCCTATAAAGGTCAACCTATGTTTTGGCAAACCAGACAGAGGATGTATAATTTGGAGGTCACTTTTATGTTACCCAGTCAATGCATGCATATACCTCTGTGGTGCATGCTTAGAGTTTGTGAGCACAGACTGAATGGAAAACATACAGAACCCTGGCAAAAAAACCAGAGGTTGTGTTGGCAGAGCTCATGCAGCATTTACAGAAGGGATAGAGGATGAGTGATACCTCAGTGCTTACCTTACTGGGTGGGAAGGTTTCTGGTGGAGCTGTTAAAGAAATGAAAAGCAGTGTGGTTCTGTTATGTGAAAGGCAACCTTTTCAGAAACACTAAATAGCATCAAACACTGACCAATATGCTTTAACATCTCCTCATTACTAACAACCTTTAACAGCTGCCCCTTTGCAAATAGAATCAGGTGCTTCCTGACTAGAAGTTCCACATCTCCTGTGCTGTAGCTCTGCTCTGCATTATAGCCCTCTTAAAATCAGTGGAAATTTAATGGGATACAAAAGAAAAAAAACGAAAAAATACCAGCATGGGTTTTTCAAACCAGTTTTATCACAAAAGCAGTAAATTTCTGTCTTCACAGATCAAAAGAGCCTTGCTTCTCACTCCCTACTAATGGTAGGAATTACCTGCTATACATTTACCTGCAGGTTCTCTAGGGAGTGTAGGATGCAAACAACTTCTCTTACTCCAGGTGCAAGAGTCAAAGTGGAAAAAAAAGGGGGGAGCAGTATGCCCTGACCCCCCAGCAAGGTGAGGGGCTACCTCAGCTGGCCCTGCAGACCTTCAGGGCCAGGGCATGCACCTGAGTCCTGCCTACCTCAGACTTCTGCCCAGCCTCAAGTTAGGAGGTGACCCGCAGGAAACTCAAAAAAAAAACCAAAAACATTACTGCTTTGTGTCAGCTCAGAAAACCGCAACAGGGCCAGGCAGGGGGAGAAAAAGGCTGGAGAGGAAATCAAGAAAATTCACTTTGGCAGAAACTAGCAAAGCCTTTTTCTGAATGTTAACTATGTAATTTAATGAAGTCTAGAGATCAGCAGAGACAATTGTCACTGCCAGCTTTGATGCCAATCACAGCCCCGGAATAGGAGACAGCAAATGCATCCAACATACAAAGGAGAAAACAAAAACAAGGCAAAGATTTGACCCTTTGCTCTCATGATACTTTAAGAAGAAAGATCACCTTTCAAAACTCTGGGGAAAAAAAGCCTTCCCAGTCAGAGAAAGTAAGCAAGAAAAAGGAGAAAGAAATCACCAGGTGAAAGAGTACAGAATTGTAATTTCTGCCTGTCGCTCTGTGGAGCCTTTAGGCAGTTAGTGGGAACTCTTACAGGCTGAAAACCTCTACATGGGCTCAGAAATGAGGGAAGACTTCTTTAATCCATATCAGGTGAGCAGGTGTGTCCTTCCCCCTTGTTGGCAGCTGTAAATCTTCTGTGCCTTCATGGCAGTCCTCTCCTCTGGGGACACACTAGTCCCATGCTGGTGGAATCCCAGTATCCCCAGCTCCAGCACTCCTCTCACTTCATCCTTCTGAAGGCACATAGTGAAGGAGGTTTTTTACAAACCTCCTAAGTACATAAAGTCCAAAAGTTTGTCTGTTGAGGGTATAGCTGAGCAAATTAAAACAGTCTGATATCTTTCAAGCAGGTTTTTCCGTAGAAATTTTCAATAAAAATGTTAAGAATCATTTTGGTCACTGATGAGCAGACCTCACTTTGGAAATTCATTTTCATCTCCATTTTTTAAAAGAAAAGGAAAAAAAAATCTCTGTTTCTGACAGTCTCCCAGAAATTCAGGTCCTCTTAGGTTTGTCAATAAAAATGCTGCCCATCACCACCACTTGTAGAGTTTGAGATTACCCACTACTTTCCTGGGTGCACCTCATGGTCACCAAAATGCACATCTCACACAGATTACCATGTTATTACTGTCTAGAAAGACTAATGCAGCTGGATGGAAAGGTTACAGGTGCTTTCTGAGTGCTCTGAACCTGCTTCAGGCATCTGGGCAGGGAGAGAAAGTAGCCTAAGACCCTGATTTTAAAGACTGTGACTGGAGTGCAATGCTTTGGGGTACATCAGAGCACTCAGTCAGCTTCATCACTACACAAGATTTACTCAGAAGCTGAATAGATTCCCCAAAATAAAAACAAAGATGGCCAAAGAACACTGTGTGGATTATTACTATTTTACTACTCAGGAAGGACTCTTCGTAGCACTTCCAATATTTCAGCTCCCTCAGGAGGTTAGCTGATGACTTCCACTTCTTTCCTGAACATCTGCAGTTCTAGGGTTCCTACCCTACCTCTTAAACATAATTTAACATACCATTCTGGACAATCTGCTTCCTCCTTAGTCCAAGGACTAAACTCTTCTTTCCTCTCTCACCTTCTCGATGCACTCCTCCTTCTCTGAAATTGGGTTCTGGGGAAGCTATTCAAGGCAAAAAAGCACTTCATCCCCCTCCCAAGGATTTCTTACTTTACATGACTTTTATCTGCCTACAGCCTCCTTAAGTAGTCAAATCATGAGGTATTCTCTTCATACTAAAAGAGTCCTTAGATTACAAGGCATTCCACTTAGAGGTTTGCATGGAGTTTCTCTTGGGCATGCAAACACAGAGGGTTATGGGGGAATAGGATTTCCCTAAAAGTAGAATCCTTACCTTGTACTCAATTAGTTTTGGAAGAACCCTGTTACAATGTACAAGCCTCTCCTCCTACATACAAGGATACTCAAGAGAAACAGATGATCTCAGTTTCTTCTGTTTGATTTTTCCTTGCCTTCTCCCTTGTCTTTCCACCCAAGCTGTACACCTGAATCCCACATCATATAATCCAAAGATCAGAACCACATGGTGAACCCATGACTGTAAAGTGCAAAAACCACACATTTACAACCTGTATCTACCTCGCATGTGCCTCATTAGAACAGCACTGATGACAGTCACTAGACTACACCAAGACTCACTGCACACCAAATATCAATATACCATGGTCAACAAACCATCCAGGCCAGGAATATTTTCCACAGAAACTATACAAGAATGCCCCATGCTTGTCAGTACTTAAGAAACATTTGGACAATCCCCTTAATATTATGCTTTAACTTCTGGTCAGCCCTGATGCATTTGGACTAGATGTGATCCTTGTAGATCCCTTCCAACTCAGCTATACTATACTGAGCTATTCTTCTTCTTACCTCTTCCTTTCCCTAGCAGGACACCCTTAGGAAATCGCTGATAACATTTTTTTCCAGCTTTACAGTAGTAGAGCAATTGAATAGGTGGTTAACCACAGCCCAGACTAGGCATGGGCTCTGCCACATTGTAAAAGGACACATGTACCTTCTGGTGCGGGTGAGAGCTGTGGGTCATCTGGAGACAATTAGTCTGTAGAAATTCATAAAAAGCAAGAGTGAAGTGTGATTTTTTGAACATCTGTGTTCATCCAGTTGTGCTGGGTTTCCACAGGATGGCAAAACCCCACATCTCTGACACTAGTGAGGCTCAAAGATCAAGCCCGTGGTCTAAAGCAGGACGTGCTCCTCAACACAGTGGCTGCAAATCTTTCTGAGGTAAGCAATACCAGTTCATTACCTTATGGATTTATTTTTTCTTCTCTTTATATTCATTTTTAGGAATGCTTAAGCTGTTTCCCATGGAAAAACGTAGGAAAATAAGAAAGGTCCTGAGAACAACAGTTTGTCTTCAGAGAGAAGGTCCCTCTGGCCTGAAACTCGATCTCTGAAGTTGACACCGATAAATATCTCCAGGAAACCATACAAGCAGTACAGGTCTCCTGCCAGGTTCCTGGGGGTGTTCATAGGCTTCAATGGCTGGGATCAGTCTCCCCTGGGACTCCCACCTCCTCCTGCCAAGGCCCAGAGGACATGTCTCAGCTCAGCCTGGGACCTCCAGTCCCTGCCCACACAATGCTGTAGATGTGCCCATCTCTGTCCCTGCATCCTGGCAGAGACCTGCACCACAGGATGCAGCTCTCCAGGATGGAGACCTCAGGCCTAGGTCAGAGCTGGTTGTGCATTAACTCGAGGCAGAGAATGGTCTAACTCCTCAGTTCTACACCCTGTGCTTGTGACGAGTTCAATAACAAGAGTATTTGCCTGAAGTGCCAGGGGGGGTTTCAGGTCCAAAAACGCTTTCAAGGGCACAAAAGTTGCAATACAAAAGTTACAAATGGAAACAGGATTTTATGTTATGCCATTTTACACCTTTTAGTTTTTCTGCCTCTGTCTCACAGCTGATGCTCAGAAGCATTAACACAATGCACACGTGCAGTCAGGAGCAGGCTGATATTCTTTAGCTGGAAAGAACATCCCTTGCCATCTGGGGCAAAGGCAGCCACAGAGCTGCAGAAAGTAGCAGCAGGAACACAGGTCAAGCAGCCCCTGTCTCTGGAAGAGCAAAAACATGAAGAATGAGGATTAAGATTAACCATGCACTTCTGCGGGGTACCAAGTGTGTGGTACGATGGGGTGGTTTTGAAAGTGTGACACATAGCGATGACAAACACACTTTTTGTATTCCCAGACTTGCTCCTTTGCCGCCGTGCTCCTTGTCCAGTGATCCACGAGAAGCTCTCGTGCCCGCCCGGTGCTTGTGCTGCACACAGGGAGAGCTGGAAAGCGGCAGCTCCGGGTGGTGCAGCCAGGCTGGAGCCCTTCCAAGCACAGCCTGGTTTGCACCAGCAAGAAACCCCGGGGAAACAGAGCCAAGGGAAGAGCAGAGCTGCTCCCGCCCCAAATGGGGAAGAGAGCCTGAGAGAGCCGGGGCACGAGTGGTGCCCTGGGGGTGCCAGAGCAGCAGGCGGGAACCGAGCTGAAAGGGCCCAGAGGAGCCCTGACAAGGGGCTGTGCTCAGTGCTACAGGGGACAAGAAGCAGCCCCCAGGAACCACCCTTGGGGTCTCTCCTGGGGGTCTAAGCAAGCTTCCTCCCCCCTGGATGTGGGGCAGGAGCAGCAGCACCTCGACACAGTGGTCCAAAGGAGCCATGGCAAGGGGCTGTGCTCAGTGCTGCAGAGGAAGGCAAAAAACCCCAGGGACACTTGTAAGGCCACGGTGGGGGAAAAAAAGCCTTCCTCCCCCCAGCTGCATGGCAAGAGGGGCCACGGTGATGGTGCAGGAGCATGAGGCAGTAACCCAGCCCAAATGGGCCAGAGGAGGCCTGACAAGGGGTCATGCTGAATGCTACAGAGGAAGGCAAAAAAAGCCCCCGGGGCCCAGGGCCAATCTGCCCCAGGGGAAAATTCCTTCCTGACCCCAGCAGAGCTGGCGATCGGCTGCTCCCTGAGCATCTGAGCAAGACGGCCTCCTTGACACAAGGGCACCTCCTGCAGATGCTCAAGCCCAAATCTCTCTCAACCTGGATCCATCTCAGCTTCCCAAAGCACTCACATGCCCCTGGCCTGATGAACCTTGGGGACAAGAATCTTTCCTGTGCCTGGCAGGACACCAGTGGGTGCTCCAAATTACTGGGACCACTGGCAACACTTCTGTATCCCGCTTCTTACTGCTGCTGTCCCTTGCTTCATGGGAGATGAAGATGGTGACCTCTGCAGAGCTCCTCAGGAAGTCATTCCCTCAGTCTGGCCACAGCTATCCAGCTGTAAAAGCCTGACAGCCTTTGGAACCTCCAGGTGCAGGTGTTTCTTGTCACCTCCAGTGGCCTCATCCAGCCTTGTGTCTTCCTCCCTCAGCCCCCTTCCGTGGAATTCCTGGAGGTTCCCGAGGACTTGCACTCAGATGTGTTTGGGCTGCCCCAGCGCCAGCTCTGGCAGCAAACCCAGGAGGATGCCCCCTTTTATAGTGCCCCGGGGCATTGTGACTGCTGCATTGAGAGTGGTGCCGCTGGGACATGGGGGTGACCACTTCCACCACCCAGTTTCTACCAGTGTTACTGGTAGAACAGTCTCTCTACTAGAGACTGAAGAAGGGAAAAAAAAAAACAAACCCAACAAAAAAACCCCACAAAACCAAAACAAACAAACCGACCAACCAAAAAAAAAACCAAAACACAACCAAACAAAAAAACAACCAACCAGAAAAAAAAAAACAAGCAAAAAAAAAAAAAAAAAAACCAACAAAAAACAAAAACAAACAAACAAACAAAAACAAAAAAAACCAAAAAAAAGGCAGCATTCAATGTTTCAGCTTTTTCTTCATCCTTATTTATCAGGTGACTATCTTCAACAAGTATCTCTGCTGGGCAATCTGTCATAGGCACCTGCAACTATATCTGCTTTGTCTTTCCTTAATCCTCACCCAGAGGCTCTCAGCCACATCAAACACAGCCCCAGAAAGGATTATACGGTCAAAACTCTCCCTTACATACAGTGCAACCTGTCCTGCATATTCCTCCTGAGCCTAAAGCCCTCCATCCCATTTGCCTACCTCCCTTTGTGGGAAGACATCTTATTCAAAAGCCTGGCAAAGCTCCTTTTCCTTTAATCTTTAGTATTTTGAATACTGCAGAGTAAGGAAGGTATTGTCTTTGCCATTTGGTAGGTTTGTGCCAAAACTGGTATGCACATTCAGACTATGCAAATAAGGGCATCTGTATTGTACACATTCATTTGGTTGGGGTGATGCCAGAGGTGAAAGAAAGGTTCCCTCTGCATGAACTTTGCAGAAATGTAGAGAGTATGCTGCTTATCGTGAGGTTTTCTTCTTGGAAAGCAGTTCTGAATGTTCTTTACTGTACTTTTCCTTGCACTTCAAGAAAATTCACCTTCCTTGCTCTTTTCCTCATTTGGCATAGGAAATACCTGTTTCCATGGCATGTCCTTGCAGACCCCAAGTTTGTGTGAGGGAGAAGTTTTATTGATTTTATCTCAGGAACTAGGCTTCTGTCTCAGGACTTGGGTCCCTCAGGTTTGTTGTCTTGATGCATGCATATTTCCCAAACTTTGGTCACAAGGGTGAAGAACTCAGCATTGCGGACATGGAAACCTTTCTGAGAAGCTGGGGTATGGTCCTTAACAAAATACATCTTTTACCACCTCTCTGCCAAGTTGGCCTGTACCAGTGGGTAGCAGCTATCTGGGTCCTATCACCTGCATGCTGTGGATCACAGTAGCCCCTACCTATGAGAAGGGCAAAACTTTATTGATATGAATTATTTTTTCCATTGGCTGAATTCAAATCCTAAATACATTTCTTTGCCTCCCTAAACGTAGAAATAGCTCGGATCAAGGGACAAGCCTTCATATAAAATGAGAAGAAACTTTCACAATTAAGAGAGCCTTATCTTAAAGAGATAACTGATGAAATATGCATTGTTAGACCACACAGCAGCACTGCCAGAGGTCTATTATTTCCATCATGAGCCAGAATACTGAAGATAAACTAGAATTAGGCTGTTATTGTCCCTTGTTTTATAGCCAGCCCCAGCATAGACTGTATCAACTCACATACATCCATTATCTTTTTAACTGAATTCGATCTCAACTTACTCAAATTCAGAGAGCCGAGAAGAGGGTGAATACAAACAAAGCCAGAAAAACATTTTGCTCTAAAGAAGGGGAAACAGAAAATTGTTGTGGCTATTCATATGGTTAGTAGCCATTTAAACTAGCCAAATTCACAGACCAGAGAGTCTGGGTACAGCAAGCCTATCTTATAGTGCTTCTTGTACTGGCAGGACTAAGACAGGATGCAACTTTTCCTCTCTGTAACTACAGCAGAACAGCATGTGCTAGAAGAGAGAAAGCTGAGGTATACCTGGTTGATTTGGCATATAAAAGCCAGCTTTGTACAAAGTTGCAGTGGATTTTACATGTATTTACATATATTTACTTTACAAATTGCATCACTATAGAGTCACTGATGCTGTCATGGTTGCAAATTTGGTCTTTCAGAGAGTGTTCAAGGGCAATCTTAAGAGCAGGTAGGTTTGCTGCTGTTGTTGCTGCTGCCTGTGGAAAGCCATGCCAGACCCCACATCCCTCACCTTCAGTATCTCCCAGTTTCCAGACAAACTCTTTTACAGCTGGTTGTTCTCATGCCAACATTTTTAGGCTAAACATTTTTCCTCTTTGTTCCCCCTGTGTCACTGATGGTAATTATAGCCTCTCCACAGGTGACTTCTTGTTTGACCAAGTACATCCTTCTCTTGCTGTGCCCTCTTTAAAGGGCTTTCATTTTTCTGGGCACGCTCTCTGTCCTGCCCTCCTGCAAGCAGGGATGTTAAGGACCATATGCAGTGGATCAGGTTGCACTGATGCTTTACTCAGGGATATCTGTTTTCTTTCTGCTGCTGGAAATGGACCACTTGATGTGATCCTAAGCTATATTTCCCCTATGTTTTCCCTTTTCACAGCCCATCACACAAGTACCCATAAGTAGTCCTATCTCCCACAATTATTTGTCCTCTACACCATGTTTCAAGAGAGTTTCCAGCCACCAGGAAAGCCAAATTCTGGAACAGACTCAACTCCTACAGTGGGGTAGGGAGCAAAAATCATAATTAATTTTAAGGCTCAGCCTGATAAATGAAGAGGAATACATGATGTGACTTGCCTGAAATATCAGGAGTCTGGACCTCATGATCTGTGAGGACCTTCCCTATCCTGAGTCTAGAATTACTAAATATAATATACAATAGAGTCACTAAAAATATCTAGCTATTCGCTCACATGTCACTAACATTTTAGGTGGAATTTTGAAGAGCAAAAATGAGCTGAGTATTGAAGTCACTTCAGCCCCTATAGGAATCACAGACACTTTTTAATTACATTTATTTCTATTCCCAGTGATCATTACAGAACTACACGACATAAGAAGTTGTAGAACAAAAGGAGTAACCACGTTCTAAACACGCAGAAATGAAAAACAAAGGGGAGGTTAGAAATTCCATGTAGTTGCAAAAGCCAGAAACTGATCTCACCTCTCCCAAACCTCACTGCAACACCTAATTTGTGAGAACATCTCCTTTCCTGTGTTGTGCATCTACTGCTGAGTGAGTCAGAAGAGGCTGAATCAGGAAACATATTTCCCATTTAGATCTGAAACCACTCGGCTCCATGGTAGCCCGGCTCTGTTGCATAAAGCAGACACTGGAAACAAGAACAGTCCTGAGGAAGTTGTCTCTTGTATTCCCATGCTTCCTGCTATTCCTCAGTTGTCTCATTATTCTATTAGAATAGCATGGATATGACAACGAAAGACTCTTTTAGGGTAGTGTTTCCTAAAAAGCCTACTTAAGAACTCAAATCTTATTTTTAGAAGACAGATATGATTAGCTCCAGTGAAAAAAAAAAAAATGATAGCAAAAACAATTATAAACAGCAAAAATGCAATACAAAACCAGAATAAATACCAATCACTCCTCTCCCCATTCAGTCCCTACCTGTCTTCCCTGGGCACCTGTTATTGATTTTTCAGGTCCACTGGTTTCATGTATCCACACTGACGTACCACAATATTGGCTTGATGTCTGCCACGTCCCTACACTCAGCTGCATTTCAGAAATTAGATATTTGACCCCCAGGCCTCCAAGGAGGAAAGAAGAGGAGTGAGATACCCAGATCACACCTATATATGCCAGCACTATAAGGCTTTCCAAGAAAGAAGTCCCATAGCAGCCTGGGGATTTTAGCAAGCAGGATGGCAACTCTAAGAACACCATAAAAATAGTAACTTCTCTGACTGATGGGATCCTGTGCCTGGCATAGCACACCTTAGTCCAGAGTTTTCCAGTTACCCCAAAAGGGGACATTTTATTGCTTCATAGGCTCTGCTTATTAAAGAATTAGGATCTTTTTATTCGAAAAATGAAAGAGCAAGACTTGAGAGTCTGGCCCTACTGTAAGGATGGTTTATGTATTATCCCACCAGAGAGTTCAATTGAAAAAGTTTGGCATGGAGCTAACATTTCTTTATGCACAAGATCCTAAGTTACTTCTGAAAACAGAACATGGATGTTTTTGACAATTCTGTCTTTTTTTTTTTTATCTAATATATTTTTTTAATTCAACTAAAAGTCTTTACCCTCCATAATTTATTGTGGCAGTGAGATCCACAGATTAACTCTATGTGACATAAAAGGGCATTTTCTTTACCAGTTTTAAATTTATTGCCTTTTAATTTAATTAGGTGTCCTCGTATGTCTTTTTCACAAGACAGGATAAACAGGAGCACCTGCTGATCTTCTTTGTGCCATATATCATTTTATATACCTTTGTCATGTCACTTCTTATTAGTCTTTTTTCTAAACTAAGTAGCTGTAATCTTTTTAATCTCTCCTATTAAGGAGATACTCTCCAACCTCTAATCGTTTACTTTGCCCTTTCTGAAAAGTTCTTGGGTACTCAGGTCTCTCTAGGTATTAATTTAAAAGTAACATATAATTTACAATAATTTAATCTTCAGAAAGTCTCATTGTTTCGATAACTAGGTTCCTTCTATTATCTATCCTTTCTATAATGGTGCAGATTTATCAGGAAAACAGTGCCTCTGGGAATGATCTTTGTTGGGAGCAATATTTGCAAACAGGAGAGACCAAGCTTGACTTCAAATACATTATGTATTTGGGGCAACACTTCGGGGTGTACCCCTGCTCAGGGCTGGTTTGACATTCACAATTACTTTGAAACTGTAGTCAAATCCATCCCACACACCTCTCTCTAATACTGATGGATCAGAGGAGGCTTCAGGTGACCTTACCAGACCTTCCTGTAGAACTTTCTGCCAAGTTTCTTCTCAACAACAGCAGATTGGTGATTTCATTTCCTCCTGATGAAGGTGGGTCCCAGCCAGCAGCTCGTGACAGGGAGTCCCAGCACTCAGCACGAATGGCTCACCCAGCACTCCCGGCTTGGGCTCCGGCTGTTGATGGAAACTAGCAAAGATAATCTCCAGTTTCAGTATCTCTGAATTATCACATTTGTTGAACAGATAGAAATTCATGCAAGTGATGAACAGCTCAATGTAATGCCAATGCCAAAACACAGCATACAGTTCAGGAGTTTGAGAGTCATCAGAGCTTTCCTATCTCTTCCAAAATATTTTGGGGTTCACAGGTTCTTTCTGAGTAAGCAGGGTGGCTGGCTGAGCTCAGGTGTGTTGCTAACCCTAGCATAGAATAATTTTTACCAGCAGCACAACAGGAAGGTGTTCTCCCAATGTAATTCAGTGGTGTCTTTGGATAGATTATCTCCAGGTATTATCTTAGCTCCCTGTCTGCGTTTAGACAGGGCTCTCCTGCCCCTCAGAATGGTATCACTAATGCTACCACATTTGTCCTAAAGTACAGATTATTTTCTTAAACACAACAATTTAAACATTTTAATCCTTCTATCCAATTGACTCCCAAAGGTTATTTCCCCCTATCTTCCTTCTTAAACCTCTCAAACAGGGACCTGTCTTCTCAGGGCCTGGTAGCCAGACCACAGCAGGGCATGCAAGCTGCCAAGCCCAGAGAGGGATGCTGTCAGTTCACCCCACACCAGCAGCTTCTGGGCTAACAAGAAAAGGAGGGAAAGCTCTACTTTTCTTAAATAGCAAGACAACCTTTTCACACAGATGCAGAAAGCTGAAACTCAGGGTTTACTTCAGTGGCTAAACCCAGGCACCTAATACCACTGGAGGTTCTGTAGGCAGTGGCAAAACCCACAACAGGTTGGGAGATACAACCTTGAAACGATGGGAAACCCTCATCCTTCAGATCAGTCCTTGATACCAGCTGAAGCAGCCCAGGGCAGCTCAAAGAGCAATTCCTAGGCACTCAGGCTGAGCCTGTCTCTGAAACTTTAGTCCCAAATCAAGCACCAAAAAAAAATTTTTGGGGGGAAGTGACTGACTTTTCACAGTTTCGCTGTTTCCAGAGCAAGCATATTAAAGAACATCTAATCCCAACAACTGGTTTCTGAACACAACATTCACTGGAAGGGGAAAAGAAAGCCCCAGCCCAATCTCACTTATGTGGTGTCTCTAAAGCAATAGAACTCCCGAAATTGTGTAGGAAAACAGAGCCATCTACAGGGGAAACCGTTCTGGTTTGGCAAGAAAATATCGGAGGAAGAAATGTGTGACCCTCTACAACCAGCACAAGGGCAGGACCAGCCAAACCCTGTGAACCAAACCAGCAGAATGATGGTTGCACAAATATATCCTGTATAATGGAAATTGTGAATAAGGTTTTGAGTGTCCCCTTTATAGTTTTAGCAAGCCATTTCTACGGCCATTCAACACTAACTTTTAGTTTCCCAGCCACTACCTCCTCATCTTAGATTTACTAGTAGTTGCTGGAAAATACTTTGACCTTGCACATGTACCTAGGAGAGAGGGCCCATCCAAGGCTGTGGTCCCACCCCACCTTTTCACACCCAGGTCCTCTCTATCAGCCCTTCACCCCTCAGTTACCTGGGCACACCCATGCTGTACCTATCATACTTGGCTACAGAAGATGTAAAACAATCCTGCCTGCTGTACAATGGAAGCATCCATTAACTCAAAAGGCAAAATCTGACACCTTTTTTTTTTTTTTGGTATTTAATAGTGTATATATATTAAGTTCCATACTACTGATCGTAATCACCATAGATACAAATTTACAGTCTCACCAATGGAACAAGGAATTATTTCTTATTGCCTTTATTTCCTCTGTGGAAAAAAAATCTCAGGGTGCAGTCGTCTTAATTAATTTCCTACAGCTTGACTGTCCCACTCACTAAATGTTTTCACCAGAGAAGACATTAAAGGAGAGAGGGAGAGAAGAAGCAAAAGAAGAGTTGGCTGAAAACAGTGACCATTTGGACCATGGTATCTGGAAACCTTAAAAAGCTGTAGCAGAGCAGCTGTTTAAAATGCCATGTTAGGAAGTAAGATATAAGGTCAGGGCTGCTACAACTTAGGGAAGCAGCTCAAAGAGTTTCCCCATGGCCAGATGATAAAGGATGTTTTGTTACGTTAACACAGGGGCCTCTATACTTAGCTGGATTAAGCCAATTAAAATGGCACAAAATCAATCTTTCTTTAAATACTTAAAAGCAGAGCAAATATTAGGTTGAGCAAATCCTTCCAAATTTATTTCCATTTCTGTACTGACTGATTTATGTGATACATAAAGTTCAGTTTCATATCTAGTTAGATTCCTAAATGTTTGTATGTTCTTACTTATTCAATCATATTCTCTTGTAGGATTATTATTTTAAACTCATCCAGACTTGAGCTTTTTGAGTTATTAGGAAAAAATTCCATAGACTTACCTTTGGTTGAATTTAATAATATTTTTAATTAAATTAAATCTAATTGAATTACATTAAATGTATCCTGCAATTTTATATGTACTGACTGAGCTGTACAGTCAATGGAACAAAGTCATCATTGTAACAGTATAGCTTTGAGCTTTGATATTGTTGATATAGGTCATCATATAGGAAACTAGGACTTCTGTGGGTAGAAGAGATTTCCCTTAGCCTAGATAGTCTCAAGTTCTTTGTCAAAAAGAACAATGATTGTGCCTTGTACTTTATAGCTCCCATCTGGCTCAGATATCACACATGGAGATACCAAACCATGACCCCTCACGAGATGACTATCAACTTCTGTGGGAGCTGGATGGCGTGGGAGGGCTAGAAAGGAGGATCATGTATATGGGTTGGCTGGAGCGTTGCTAGAACAGGACAACTTCAGTCCACCAGTCTCCTCAGCCAATTATTTCTGAAGACGAAAATTAACAAAAAGATCTTTTGAAACATTTTTGAAAAGGATTTCGTTGCTTTTTCTTCTGCTTTAACAATAAGTTTAAATGAAAAACACATGGCAATCAATTAGACATAGGCTGCAAGCTCTCCCAGACAAGGGCTGCTCTTTTTCTGTTTACATACAGGGTAAGATATGCTGCTGTTAATTTTAACTATCTAGGAGTTGTGCCCAATCTAAAGCAGTTGTCCAGGCTTCCGCTGAACTTCTTGCAGAGTCCTGCTAAGCAATCCTCCCCATCTATCTTTGTTGACATATATTTTAAGACTATGGAAAAGTTCTGTGCTGACTCATATTTATCCATTGCCTCATACAAGTAAAAAATGCTGTTTTAACCCCATCTTCTTGCCTTGCCACCCATCTAGCCCCAGTCACTCAACCTCAGCAGATGGAAGGGATGGGATCTCCTCTGTCAGAAGGGCACTTTTGCATTCCTGCTGCTCCCTGCTTGGTTATAATCAGACCACCTGGAGGAAAAGAGCCTCTGGGAGGCCCAAAAAAGGGACTTGTGGAGGTGGAGTGCTCTTCCCCAGGGGCTGATGCCACCAGAGGCATGAGATGTGCAAGCAAGGAAAATGCAGATGGTGGAAGTCAAACAAGTAGGTCTAAATGGGGAGCCAGACCTGGAAAGGAAGGAGGGATCTCTAGAGCTTGATCTTCAAGCAGGTTGGGCAATTCTTGCTCCAGCGTGTCTGCATCCATTCTCCATTGCCCAGGAATTGAATGAGAGCTCTACTTACTTCATCATCCAAATCACTAGTGAAAATACTCAATACGACGAGACCTAGGGTAGAGCCCTTTGTTACAAATCCCCAGCTAAGCAGTGATTCACTGACAACTGTACACTTTGAGACCAGCTGCATACCTAAAGTGTTAGATCTCCTCTTCTGCTTTTCACGGTGTGTCAGAATAGTCTAGAACAGGTATTTTGTTGAAATGTGCTGAAAATTCAAATCTTGCATAAGGCCGTGGTTAAAAGAAAGGGATTTGAGTAGCTGAAGTTTAGCAAATGGCATATTCACTGGGCATTTTATACATTTTATGCTCTTTTTGTGTCTGATCTCTGATAAAAATGAGCAGCAGCTATTTTAACCACTAAAACAGCACTTTATGCCCAGATTTCTCCACTGAAAAAAAGTCAGTTGGCTTCCAAAGAAACAAATTTGTGAAAGAGGTCAAGAAAGCAATATTAAATACCAATGGCTGTTTCACTCACCATCCTAAACTTAGCTAAAATATACAACATCTCTTGACTGTTACTTTTTTCCTAAAAAAGAGATAAGCTAAGAGATAAGCACAGATCATATTTATGTTTCTATGTTTTTAGAGGATGTTGTGTCATATTCAGCTCATTTTTCTTCAGGAAAAAACTCACAGTAGACAGGCTTGATACTTGTCTCTGACTTTCCATAAAATGAACAGTTAACTCCTTGAGGTAGTGGGAAGATAGAACAAGTATCTGGTCAATCAGCTAAATTAGAAAAGAAAGAAGAAAAAAAAAAGTTAGTTGCATGGTAGGCATGGTAGTCTTTATGAGAACATATGTGTGCATTTGGAATAAGTGCAGAGAAAGGGGCTTCTCTCAAAGGTATTTATACTTTCTAGTAACAGGAAGAGAGGGAAGCAGTAATCTAAAGGATTATCTGCAGCAGATAAAAGTGCTTGGATAAACTCCCATGCCTATTAACAGCTCATCTCCAAGAAAACGTAGTGGAACTCACAGGCAGGGCAAAAATGGATGCTTACCTCACAAAAAATGTTCTCCCAGGCTCTTCTAGTACGAGGAGTAGATAAGGAAATCTGTGGGGAAAGAGTTCTGAGGAGTTGACCCTCTCCCACCCTAAACCACCGTCCTTCCTCCCCTGTGAGCTCAGCAAAACTATGGAATGCTCTCCCCATTCATGCCTTATTTTTGAAAAATCAGTGGGAAAAGGAGCTCACAATGCTCCTTCGGAAGGTTGTCAGTGGTGGGGGAAGCAACTGGGAGACAACTTTTTCTGCTTCTCCATGACTGGACTACGTAATAGCTCTAGCTCAGTCTCAGGTTTTCCAAAATGCCAGGTGAGGTCTTGAGCCAAACCTATAAATCTAACCTTCACTGCTGCTAATTCCACTACACAGCTCTGAGGAAATACCTCTACATTGCAGCCTGAGCTCATGGCTGGCTCCATCCATCCTGACTATGAGTTTGATGCAAACTAGGCAGGACTTAATGCAAAGTATCACAGAAGCCAGACATGAAAACCCTGGGTACAAGGCACTTCCCTCACCACACCAGTCACTGTGCTGGGTGGGCATCTGCAAAGTCAAGAACCATAGGGAAAAATGCTGATAGCTAAAGATACTTAAAAGGACAAACTCAGCTGGCATAAATCAGTGCAGCTTTGACAAAGTATGTGGGTCTGGCTGGAGCAGTTTACATTTTTAGTGCTACAGCTCAGGCAGACTTTGGGATGGGGAGATGTACTATTCCTCTAGGTTTTGCTTTGTTTCCCTGGTGTCTTGGATCATAAACCCTCACTTCAGGCAAAAATGGGAGAATTAGCTCCTTTTAGTGTCAAGTGGGTCCACTTGAGAGCACGAAGTATCACTTCTATGACTAAGTTACAGTAAATGCTAAGAGGAAATGGGAATAACACTACTGCCTGTGTGTACAAGCAATGATTCTTGATCTGTTTTGACTGACCTCTTTTCCTAATCAGAGAAATTTCCTGAATTTTTGCTTGGTGTGATAGATAGAGATCAATCCTGTACCCTAAGATGCCTTGGTAGAGATCTACCAAATGTCCCATTTTTGTTTGCAGACTTAATGCACACATAAAAGAGAAAAAGGGCAAGTGCAATCAACAGACCATAATGAACTATGAACACATGCAATTCTTAAACACTAGGTTACATAGAATTAATCACATTGTTCTCTGAGGAACATGTAAGTTAGAGGAATTCCCTGAAGCAACTCAAGTTTTACGTGTTCATCTCTGGTGAATATAGTTTTAATTTATACAGAAAGCCATGCTATATACTGATCAAACATGCAAATCCTATTTAAATCAGACTACATAAGTAGATAATTTCAAAACACGATAGATATATTCAGATCACAAAACTACTTTTGTCTGCAGAGGCTTCAGGCTGGAGCTCCTTTCCCCCATTATTTAAGGTCTGCTCACAGAGTTTATTGTAACCTCAACATTTCCAGAGAGCACCAAGGAAAAAATATTACATTTCTAGCCAGTTACTCGATTGCCAGTATACTAGGACTTAATATTGATTTCCTGTCCTCAGCTGCTAATGTGGTGCACTTTTCTCTAGTTTTCTCTTCACAGGTCACTAAGATTTATGGCTGACCCAAAGGAGATGAAACCAGAAGACAGAGTGCTGAATTGCCACTGCTGGAAGCCACCTGCTGCTGACTGACACTGGGTCACACGCATCTCCTGAACACTTCAGGCCACCCCAAAATCTCTACTGGATATTTTGCCTCACATGTGGAAGAGCTTGGCTTATTCTTGTCATATTTACTGGCCGACTAATTCACTCCCTCCCTACTCTAATCAAATTTTAGCCTAACATTGCTTAGCAAGATGTTTTCAAACTAATCTGCAACTTACCATTTTCATGGATAAATACACTCTGCACTGGATAAAAAACTGGCAGGATGGCCAGGCCCAAAGAGTGGCAGCAATTGGAACTAAATCTGGCTGGCACACAGTCACGGGCAGTGTCCCCCAGTGTTCAGTACTGGGGCCAGTTCTTTTTAATATCTTCATTAATGATCTGGATGAGGGCACTGAGTGCACCCTCAATAAATTTGTAGATGATACCAAGATAGGTGGGTCTGTCAATCTAATACAGGGTAGGGAAGCCTTGCAGTGGGATTTAGTCACTCATGGTAGGTTTCCAACACTGAACTATGGAGACTGCTTGAAATTTATTAAACCATTATATCTTGTAATCTTCATACATACTGGAAAAAAAAAAAAAAAGTACATTACAAATTGCTAAATACACAGAAACGAGGCAACTCAAAATAGCCCAAGTCCCTCAGAAACGTGAGCTGAGAATAGTTGGAAGCTGGGAGAACAAGCAGAAGTGTCAAAATTTTCATACTAAAAGTCACATCCAGACAGGGATAAAAAAATGGGTTCCCTGGTTGCCAGGACAGTCCCCACCTTCCTCTCTCCCCCTGTGCTGTGGACAGCCAGGGCAGAAAAAAAGTTGGACAGAAATTCCCATGGCCACAGAGGATTGAGGGTGTAAGGAAGAACACAGCTGGACCCCAATGAAATTCTGGGGGAACTGAGAGGGATATGGCAGTCAGGCACACTTTAACTACAGATACACATGGGTATCCCTCTCACCTCATGAACTGGGGAGCCCAATTTCTGTGCCAGGAGTATATCAGTAGGTATATTATGATTTATGGTCACCCTGGGCTCAGGACCTGGGGTGAGAATCACTCTCAGCTCTTGTCCCCTTCCAGGTGTGCCCTATGCTCATCAGGGAAGAGGCAAAGGATGCAGGAAGCATTACACCTACCTTTCTCTTTTTCTTGGGATGAGGGTACCTTACCTTAAAAATTAAAGCAGCCTCCAGACCCCACTAGCCAAAGAGTTCCTTGTGACCCATGCCTATGGCCTGGAGCTTCCCAAACAGCCAGGTTTTACATCATTGCACCCTGCTCAGTCTCTCCCAGACCAGGTTCTCCTGCAGCATCCCCAGCACCACAGCGGCAAGATGAAGGGGGAAAGCCTTGCTCTGGGAGCTAAGGGAAAGAAAGGGGGAGACAGCAAGTCAGACACCTTTAAGGTGTTGCCAAAAGGGAAAAATGAACCCATTTGAACTGGTACTATTCAAACATTCTGAATCCATTACAGCTGAATGGGTCCTAACTGTCCCCAAACGTGTTGCCATTACCGCTAATTAAATTAGTTTATTGAGATCATTAATGAAAAAAAAAACCAACCATAAAACAAACAAACAAACAAAAAAACCCAACCACATTATACAATTAAAACATTTGCACTCAATCAATTTTAATTGTATTCACTACAAATTGCCTGTGCCAAACCAGATGCCTTCCAGTCCGAGATAAGTGAAGGAAAAGCAATTTTTAAAACTCTCATTTACTCAAGTTTGATCTGATCAAGTAGTGCCACTGTCGCTTTTTTTTATTATTATTTTTCCCCTGGGTGAACTCAGCAGCTGCCGCCACCCCCGGCACCGCTCCGGGCAGAGGCGGCGGCAGCGCCGGTCCGGCGGCCCCGGGCTGGCTGCGGGACCGGGAGGGTGAAGGGAGAGGGGGTGGGACAGAACCTCCGCCTGTCTGTTAGCACCACCTAGTGCTGTCAGAGGCAAAATGTCAGCAGCCGGCGAGAAAATGCCACCGTCGGATGCCTCGGGCTCCCTGGGGGGTTAAATATCTGTCGGCGAAGGCTCCTGAGGGATTAGCAGAACCCCGGGAACAAAATGGGATATCTGAGACCCACCTTCGCCTTTCTGGAGAGTCTTTCCGTAGTTATTTAGCACTGCTTGGGCTGAGCTCATTGATCAAAGGTGGCTTCGGAGCCCATCAAAAAGGACAGGTAAACATCCATCAGCGTTTCCCTGCGTCACAGAGATTGAAGCCAGCCTGCTTGCCTCACACTTCCCTTTGGCTTAGAGCATCACGACACTCAGTAATTCACTCGTCTGCCCAAAACATCTGGGGGAAGGAAGATTTGGCTTTCCCTACCCCCATCCTCAGCCATACCAAAGCACAAGGATGCCTTGCAAATTTTCCCTCTGCCCACTTGCAGCCCGTGCCTCCTAGACGAGGCTCTAGGAAGGAACAGCCCAGGCCGCGGCTTTCTTGCAGAGCAAAACCATCAGGGAGGTGGTAGTGAGGCATCTGGTTTTCATCCAGTGCTTGTTTAACCTAAGGAGTCCTCAGTGGTCAGCACAGACCAGGATTAAGTCTCTGACCACCAGGTCATGGTCCTGCTTTCCCTCCAGTCCTCTGGGTGCTGTGTGCTCTTCCACTAACCAAAAGCAGGGCACAGACTGATGCTAAAAACCTTTTAAGCTGTGTGTTCTGATCCTCTCCCAACACGTGGGTGTGAATTGGGCAGAAAAGGTGAGCAAAGCTTAAGGCCCTGCTGCCTGGGACACAGGCCAGAAGGCTGCAGCTTTCTCAACAGCCAGATCAGCCAGCAAGGCCAGAAGCAAGCATCACACCCAATGCATGGGTATTGACTTGCAGGAGGAGGCAGTGCCAGGGTGGGAATCCCAGCTGGAAAGCAGACCTCCCCACAACCCTGAGCTCTGTTCTCCAGCTTTCTGGGTGATTGCTTTCACTACTAGCTTGAATACAAACAAACAGGAGACCAGATTCTCCAGTGTTTGTATCTTGATAGAACAGCCAGCCATCAGTAGCCTGTCCAATACATATGAGGGTAAAAACCTCACACAGGCTATACATGTTTAAGTTGTTTCTACTTCTCACACTGATGTGCATTTCCATATACCAAGAAATAATTTTCAGGTATCTGTGATCTTTTGCATCAAAATCTGAGACTCTTCAGAGATTTTCAGTAGCTTAAAATTAGGAGGAAAGCCAGAAAAATTCCCCCACGTGGAAACATTTGATTTTTTTCTTACCTCAATGGCTAAGCAGCCCTTTGCTGCAAGTCAAACCTGTGGCAGGACATGGGAATTGTGGCTCATGTGCTCATACAATAAATGCAAGGCTGCCCCTGACCCTAAGGTCTCCATGCCATTTTTATATTAATATCCAGCCTCTTTCTCTTTAAATACAAATGTTAATTTACTCTCAACTATGTTCTCTCACTTGTGGTTGAAAGGTCTCATATCTTTGCCTCAGAATTCTTCCCTTCAAACTGATCACTGTAGAAATAGCAGTAATTAATAGCAGGTGCTTCAGATGTGTTTACTGCTCTGTGGCACCACTTCTCATATCTTTCTGTATCATTCTCTCTCCCAACACCATGAACTTACACTCACTGATCCTGAATGGCTGCACAAGATGATTGATTCAGAGATGGATTAATCTGCAAGTATTCAGTGCTTCTCTTAATAATCAAAAAAACTCAATAGATGTGAGCACTGAGGAAGCCAATACTAATATAATTTTTTTTTCTTTTGCTCGGGTTCAGAGCAAGGTTTTTCTTTCCTTTCCATAAATTTTAAGGATTATGGTGGTTCAATTTCTATATCTCTTCCCACGCTCTGAACAAAATTATACATATTGGAAAATAAAACAATAGCCCAAACATATTAGGATCAGTTGTAGATTGTCCAAATTATTCCATAACATATAAGATGACTTGTTGTTCAGCCTGTTCTGTGCTCTATCCCCCTGTGCTTATGGAAAAATACAACTTACTGCAACAAAAGAGTAAGAACCTCCAGGAAACATGTCTTGCCAGAATTCAAGTTGGATGAACATGAAGCAAAAGGAGCCTTCAGAGAGAAATTAGGTCTGTAACAGTCCTCCAGAAGCCCTGTACTGCAAGTTTAAGAAGGTGTAAGGGTAAGTTCCTATTCCTTTTGGTATCATGAGTTAACACCATCCAGGTTCCAAGTGTCCCCCATCTCAGATTAAAATTGCCCCATATCCATATGGCCTGATCTGGGTTACACAGCTCCAGGCTTTTGCTTTTTTCCCTATGAAAACCCCACATTTCTTTTCCTCCCTGAAGTGTGGGCCAATGCCTTAGCTCATGTGTGACTCCAAATCCTATATGAAACTCAGCATTGGTCTTTCCTTGCTCAGCATTACTCTTATTTCCTGACATAAACACAACAATATTCCCCCAGTGAGAGGGGAAAAACAGTATTACAGCTTTTTTTTTTTTTTTTTTTTTTTTTTTTTGGCAGGAAGGAAAGAGCAAAAGGATATTGAAAGGGATATTGTCAAACTTGCTGAAGAATTTTACTAACTGAGTGTTGTATTTCAGACAGTTGTGACTCAAGCCATCAGAAGACCATAACGTGGCATATTTACATGGAAATCCCATTTAAATCAGCTGTTATCCCTCTTGCAATGCTGGTTACTGGGCTCTCACTGAAGGGTGATGCACTGCAGAAGGCACTGCTAGCAACAGACTGAAGCTGAGATTCAGTGCTTTCCCCTTCCCAGGTCTGAAAAGCCCCCAGGGTGAGGAGGACAGGAAAGCTGTCCTTGCCAGCACAAACCAGATGGGTTTTAAATAAAAACCCTGCAACTGACCTGCCCTGATATTTCTGAATACATCAAACCAACTACAGCAATTAATTGCTACCCAAACATCAGGCACTGGAACTGGGGACTCCAGATTTCATACAGATTCCTTCAACAAGCAAGACAAGAGGGCACGGTCTCAAGTTGTGCTGGGGGAGGTTTAGGTTGGACATTAGAAAGAATTTCTTTATGGAGAGGGTGATCAGGCATTGGAATGGGCTGCCCAGGGAAGTGGTGGATTCTCCATCCCTGGAGATATTTAAAAAGAGACTGGATGTGGCACTCAGTGCCATGGTCTGGTAACTGCAGCAGCAGTGGATCAAGGGTTGGACTTGATGATCTCTGAGGTCCCTTCCAACCCAGCCAATTCTATGATTCTGTGATATGGATCTGCACACTAGTACACCAAGCAGCATCAGCAGCAAACACACTGCAAGCAGCCCCCAGAAAAACTCTTCCTTGCTGCCTGTCTCTGATGGCAAGGGCAACAAATTCAGAAATTAAAACCCAGTTATCTTTTAGCCAATCCCTTGTATCACCCCCATTTGTGTCACTGATATTCTTCATGTGACTTGGCAAATGGACCCAGATAAACCTGTTGGAGTGCCTTCTAACATCTTTATGTCACACACACTGACTTCTCCACTCCCCTGCCCCTAGAAGCCATGCCCTCTGCATATGAGCACAGATACTGCAGCAGTGCCACACAGGCTGTAGCACAGAGATTGGGGAGCATACCCTGTTTCTTGTGATCTTGTATAAGGGACAGATTACTTAAACAACAGGGATCAGGGCTGAGGTGTTACAGCTTAACAACATAAATGCCACTAGCATGCATGAGAGTGCCTGTCTGTAAAGCCAAGGTACAAACACTTCATGGCTGGCATCAAACACTGGGTAATGCAGTACTCTCAAGAATAGGACTTTCTTGTCCGGCCCAAACTAAGGAAAACTCTGGTTCAGCTGGATTTCTGGTTCAACTCCAAAGCAGTGCTGGAGGTGTCTGCTCTGCAGCAGATTTCCAGCTACAATCTCCACAGAACTGCAGATTCCGAAGAATTTTATTTGGCACATATCAAAACAAAAAAACTAAAATAAAAGGAAACATTTGACACTCAAATGTTGGTCTTTTCACTGTTTTGAAATGGCAATCAAAAATGTCATATTTAAAGTGTTCCATTTCAAAAGAGAACCTGAGTAAATAGTGAAAGCTAACATTTGCTGACAAAGCAAAATATTTCAGGTAGCCCAAGAGAGATGGGGTTTTGCTGGGCCAAAATATTTCAACAACGCTTTCCTCTTTCGCTGAAAACTGGGACCACCTTCCTCAGCCCTATCCAGCCTGAAAGCACTCAGCAAACACAAATTAATTCATGCTTTTGACAGTGGGGGGGAAGGAAGAGGGGCAAAAACAATTAAGTGATGTGCTAATGATGAAGTAGGATGTCTGTTGACAGATCATGAGATACGTCATGGCTTCAATCCTGTGACAAACCTGCCTGGGCACCCGTTTCCTTGTGCAAGATGCCTGGTTGTGAGCAGCAATGATGCTGTACCCATCCCTCAGCATCCTCATTCTCTGCATAAGCAAACCCCACCAGGCAGAGAAAAGCAGTAGCAGCAGGAGTGAAATACTCTGGATGCTGCCTGCCCTAAAACATGCTTTAAATCTCAGTCTGGCAAATCTGCTCGTTGCTTTATTTCTGTCATCTTGACTACACACCCCAATGGCTTTTCTTCTAAAAGGGAAAGGAAAAAAAGAACGATGCCCAAGAAAAATGTTTTCTTTATGAAGCCATCCAAACTTTTCATTATCTTTCTTTTTCAGGGAAAACTAATAACAGCAAACCACAGAAAGATACACTACACGGTCCTGTCCTCTCCGATGTTACTGAGAGCAGAGGAACATGAAACTAAATAAAGATGTTTACTGACAGACTAATAAACAAATGGGCCCATTTTGATGTAACCTTGATGAATGGAGCATCCAGGTGTTTTCAATAATGGCAATAAGCACTACAACTCAAAGTATTTCTGATTCAAGTATAATGCATTATTAGGCCATTAGAGGCTGAGTATAGAGGGCCATTTGTGCTCAGCCCTATCAATAATGCTCCTTCCCAGCCTACATTTAAGCCAGGGGAATTAGTCATATGGATGTTCTATTTAATAAAAACCTAAAGAAGACGCATCAAGAATCGCATTACATTTTAACAGGGTTACAGTAGTCCAGGAGGACCACAAGTTTAATTTTCATAAGAGCATTCATTCCTCAATTATGTCAAACATGAAAATGTAAATGGCAAATTTAATGCTAACAATATCCCTCAAAGCACATTGGCAGGTAGCAACCATTATGTTGAGTGAATGCTGGCTGCATAACAAGCAGCCCCAAACTAGACAGCAGGGGATTAAAATTGCCAAGCTGGGCTCCACTGATTGCAGCTGCACACTGTCGAAAACATCCTTTGTAATATGCATGTGGACTAAGGGCAGACTTTTTCCTCCTGAAGAATTTGCTGACCATGCAAAAATGACTATTAATATTGGCTGAAGGTGGTAGCCACAAGATGCGATAGGAGCTATCCTTTGGGTCTTTCCAAGCAACCACAATGAGCCAAATCCATCCCAGGGTGTAATCCCACCAAAGAGGAGAGAACTGGAAGCACAGACACACTTTGCTGGCTATTCCTTGCACAGACATAGGAGTTCATAAATGGGTAAGAGAAAGAGCAGATGGAGATTGGATGCTCACATCTTCTCTTAGGGATGCAATCTGCAGCTTCCCCAAATGACACAATGTGAAAAAGCTATTAAAAAGCTATTATTTTGTGACAGAGCCAGGTTATAATACTCCAAGGTATCTCTCTAATAATTGAAAGGTACCTGTTGCTTTCTGTGATTCAAACCACAGTGAAGTACAAATGAAAAGCATAACGTTAGGAACTACATCATACACCTTCTGAATATGCCCCAAAGCTCTGCCTTTGTGCAAGTACTTGACTTTATTGCCATGTCAGAAGTATCCTGGGACTCCAGGTTTCTAGCTGGTTTCTAGCTCTACTCACAGAACAGAAAGTATCACTACCACTGAGATTCCCAAATGGTTTGTTCAGTGTGGAGCAGGTACATCTCTCTGATTGAGGTCACTGGAAGTATGTCTGGGCATTACAGCCCTTTCTGTATACATTTTTGCATATGTGTTGCTTTACATATCAGTAAGACCACTTAAACGGATAGGTATGCGAAGGTAAGCAGCCATAATGAAAATAATGGATATACTCATATATATATTCTCATTATATATAATATGTAGTCATTATGCACCTTCACTGTGTAGCAAGGAAGGGGGGTTTTGAACAAATTTCAAGATTTGCCAAACAAAACATTAATTCTGGGCCTATGTCTATACCATTTTTTGAGGTAGGAAATGCTATTCAGTCATCATCTGCATGACTTCTCCAAACCTACTCACACAGCAAATTCTGCTGAAACAGAACAGTTGCTTAACATAAATCATATTTTTCAGTACCTTTTTTAATGGGGGCATGAATCAAGACCTGGTTTTATCCCATTCCCTAATATCCTTAAGCTTTTTCCCCACAGAAACATCTAAAAAGTATATGCAGAAATATCTGTATTTTCAGAGAACCCTGCCATTAAATCTTCCATATGCAGCAATGCTTCTGTTCAGCTAGGAAGTCAGATCATTCTCATCATGATGCTTGGTTTATACCTAGATGTGCATAGCCAAAAATCACATCAGATAACCCTACTGGCCTTGTATTCCTGGAAGATGGAAACTTACCCCCATCTACCAGCATGCAACAGAGCCATTATGGCACCTGCTGAATCCTCAGCATCTTCCAAGAATCCTGGGGCTGAACTGAAGTCAGAAACCACTGAGGAAACCCAGATTCTGTATAGCCTGAAAATCTTGAGGTATTGCTTTGTACTCATCTTTGTACTCACTGAGCTCTCTCATTTTTTATTTCCTATCTCTCAGAAAAATCTATTTAGAGCTCTTTCTTTTCCATAGGCCTTTCTTTTACCCCCTTTTCTTTATCCCTCTGGTCCCTCTAACTCAGCAGACTCCTGCAATCAGCAGATCCTTCGTTTTCCTTAATCCCTTGTCAGAGCAGTCATTCCTCACCCTCCCTCTCCCTCCTGCCACTGCTTCCTCTTCCACCTTCACCCTGTGCAGCACTGCACTGTACCAAGACAATTCTGCTCCCAAACCAAAGTCTTGGCATCAGATATTTTTGGAACATGAAGGGATGAAAAGCCATTTCCCCCAGTCAGATTTTGTAGCTTTTACTCCCTTTTTTCCACCTATAGCAAACAGCTCTCTGGATGTCAATAGGTAAAATATACATGGCTTTACAAACCACCCTGTTATACACAGGGACCAGCACCAACCCCCATCACAAAAAAACACATTCCTGACGCCAAGCTGTCCCAGGAGAGAATTACTTCCAATGCTTACACTGCAGAAGTGAGAAATTTGGAATAAGCAAGCTACCCCAAGGATTTTACTGTTGCTGGATTTAGCCTTTTCACAAATCAGCAATAACATGGAATGAAGCATAATAGCATAAGCAGGGTTTCAGCTTAAAATTCACACACTTGTCTGATTTAACTTCCTCGGATGCCTTCCTGGTAAGAGAAGGAATAATTCTGCATCTTGGCTTATAGAAGTAACATCTTGCTTTGGATTATACTAGCTCAGATGACAATTTCCAACACATCCCTCTACCTGCTAAGGTTAGGGTGGACACCTTCAGCATGCATTTAGAAAATACTGAATTAAAGAGAAAGACCGGGGAGCAGAGGGAAATAAATTAAAAAAAAAAACAACCCAACACACACACACACCACAGTTGAAAAGACCAGAAGTGATTCTTGTTTGACAATCCAGTCATAAGAGGTTATATAGTTTTGTATGTATATTTCAGAAAGAACGCATAAAAAAAAGAATGCATAAAGTTTTGGGAGATTTCCTCAAACTCCTGGAACCACAGAGAAATCCACTATCTCTTTATTTTTCCTTGGCATAACTGTATATTTCAATGGAGTTCAGTTTTCCAGTGCTGTAGAAGAGTTTGAGCTTTCTTTAATAGCCTGTGATAGCAGACACACTTTACAAAGCATACACACTACAAACTCAGCAGATGTGCTTTCATGATGACTGGTTCTTGTTATTTCAGTCTCTGCCCCAGCTTTCCTCTAAGGAACACTGCTGGAACCAGCCCAGCACAAGTGGTACAGCATGAGACCCGCAGAGGCTGTTGTGTCAGCACCAGAAAAGACTCAGCTTTCACCAACCCAAAGTGAAGATCAGCTCTCACGTCAGCTCTGAACTGCAGCAAAAAAAGGTTTGTCTCAAAGTGGCTTCATGAAAACACAAAGCAACCAAGTTCTAAAGTACTAGAAGGACTTGCCTGTGAGCATGCTGAGCCAGCACCAAACACGGGGCTTCCTGATGGGTCACACACACCTCGACCTTCACTCCCAAATGCAAGCATCCACCTCTGAGCTCAGTTTTCATGTGTTAGGAATTCTTCATTTGGAGGCAGCGGTGTTTTCTTTTCTAGGGTGGGTTATTTTAAACCTGTGTCAGATGCTGTCAGTCACCAGTCAAAGAGAACTGCTTGGACCCTGGCTTTGCTCTCAGTGTCCCACAAGGAACTTCACAAGCAGTCCAGGGCCGTATTGGCATATGGCTATCACCACCCTGCTCCCCAGACGTCTTAGAATAATAAACCAGTAATTGAAAGGCGAGTTCAGTGCTGCTGTTTGCAGAGAGCCATGACTGCTGAATGATTACCACAGCAGGCAGTGCTACGGAGGTGCTGAAAGAGTCTATTAGTCTGCTTAGTCTAAGGCAGTATGGAGTGTTAATGCAAGCTCTCTGCAAACAAATACCCAACAAAAGAAGAGCAGCAACAGGGGGGGTCAGTTTCTCTGTGGGGGTTGTCATCAGAGAGCAGTCACACTTAAACATGGGAGAAACGCACAGGGTTAGGTGATCAGGGCTGGAAATGCAGCCAAGGAAGGAGTTGCCCTTGTACCGTGGCTGTAGCTCTTGTGATGGGAGAAAGGCAAGGCAAGAGGGAGGCTGCTGCTTGCTGGTGAGGAGTTGCATCCATCCTGCAACACCATGTGCCTCTGCAGGTTCATTCCCTGGGACTTAGAGTGACCCATTACTTACCCAAGGGCACAGGTCACACTCAGGAAAAGTCATGGTTTGCTATACTCAAAAAGCCAGAGGAATAAGCAGATCCAAGCTATATTGACCATCCTCCACTGCCAACACCCCTGGGGGCTGCCCCCTCAGCACTCTGCCCCGGCAGCCAGGAGGCTCTCAAAGCCATTCCCAGCCAGGCCACCCGAAAGCCCCATCCCCAACACCCACCCTGGCTCCCACAGGGCTTGCAGCATTGCACTGCAAGCTGGTGGGCTTGGTGGGTCCTCAGGACAGTGGGTGCTGTCAGCAGCCCCTGGTGGGGCTGCAGCACATGGCAGGAATTAGAGGAAGACATTTGACATCCCACTCTCTCAGCATTCAAGAGAGCTGTAATAAGGTGTTTGCTGTTGATGGGTTGTATCAGTTTTGGATGTGGACAGCTCTTCAGTTGTCAGGACAAGGAAGGACAGCGAGTTACTTTGAACAGCCTGAGAACTGTTTATTGCAGTGCAAGTCTCGTGCCATGGAAAAATCATTATAGGTAACTCTCGCCCTTCCACAACTACCTAACTCTCAGGTAATATTTCGTTAAGCACCGGAAATATTTTAAATAGTTTTAGCTAACTCGCTAAGATTCTTTACCAGGTTGGTGCCTTTCAAGTAGGCTCTCTCTCACCTCTTCATTTGTCTCATCAGGAGGTTGGATTTGACATAATTTGAGTTTGGAATTGACCTTACTTATGTTTATCAGCTCTCCTGTTACTGTGTCTTTGGAAGAGTTCAGGTCACTTTGCTCTCTGTTGTTTTGACATGAAAACTCCAAGACATCAAACACCACATTTTAAAGAAGGAAGCTTTAAAATAAAACCAGAAAATAGCACAAAAATATCCTTGGGATCCAAAGGAAAAGATTCAATGAAATTACACCTGTCATTTCATATTAATATTCTAATTGGAAACCACAGGTTACCAATTCAAAGAAAGGATAAATCTTGCTTTGTGAAACCTGGAGTCAAACTCCACCCATTTCAGTCTGGTGTCCCTCTATGCATGATCTGAGCCAGATTTGACAAAATCACAGCCTATACCCCACCATTATTCATCCCAGCACTTCCCCTCAAGCTTCTCTAGTGCCACCCATGGGAGTTAGAGAAATGCCAATCTGCACTGTATGAAAACCTGGACCTTGACACATAATGAAGGGGCAAAGAAAGGTCAGTGATGCCTTTTGTGAGCTGGGAAAATGGGAGCTGCCCCTGACTCCCAGGGCTGGCCATGCTACAGGGAAAGCTGAGCAGCAAGGGATGCCTGGTGGGGGTGGTCAGTGCCCAAGGCTGGAGCTGCCTGCAAGGATGCAGCATCCTTTCTATACTTCTCCAGAGGACAAACCAACCTAGGGGAACTGATTTCCTAGCACAAGGTGCTCAGACATTGCTCCTGAGCAATTCTCCTTTTCTATTTTCCCTTGGAAATTAGAGGGAAAGGATGCCTTGGTGCAGCCTGCTGCAGAAGCCCCCACACAGCAAGTGCTGGGGCAGCAGGTGCCTCAAAGTAGGACCAGTTTCCCCATGCTGGTATATCTGCTGTGGCTCTCTGGACATAGGTAAGGCACTGCACATCTCAAAACAAAAATCTGGAAATGCTACTCTTGCAATTAGAAGTGCCTCCCACCTCTCCAACCACAGTAATCCCTTTCTGCTCAAATTCAGCCAAGTTCCTGCACTCAGGAGCTGGTTCTCCACAGCCAGGCTCCTCCACCACTGTCAGCCTGCATTATGGTCCAGCAGATCTGGAGGGGAGGATTTAATGCACTGCCTTGTGATTCTGCCTGCTGAGGATGTCCAGTGGCATAAGCTCATCATATGACTGCATGCTGTGCACATTGAGGTAACCATGTGGAAGAGCTAATTACAAGGCAGGAAATTAGAGCACAAGCTTGGAGGAAGCAATCTTTCAGCACACAGCAATGTCAATCACACAGCCATTAGCAACTGCCTTAAGTAGTACAAAAACTGACTGCTGAAGTAGAATGCAGGTTAAAATCTCTCTCTTCCTCTCTGTTTCCTCCCAGCTTCTGCTGTTGCTGTGGCACAACTCAAAGTCTAAGCAATGTTGACCAAGAGAGATGGAAACCTCCTTTCATTAATAGTTCAGCAGGACACTTAAGTGTACGCTTAGATTTAGATATATGGATATACCTTACTGACTTCATCTGAACAGCTTGCATGCTTTTTATTAGGTGCATGAAGGAGAACCTTGCTGAGTCAGATCCAGGAGGTTCATACTTGCACCAAGATCAAAGGCAGTACACCAGCTCCTACAGCAGTATCCAACATGGCTGCAGTTTATTTGCTTTACACTGACTACATTTGAGAGGTATGAAGTAGTCTGCAAATTAAGCAGACAAATTAAGCCCACTCCCCTCTTGTGTTTTGTTGCAATTTTTATTCTTTTTGAGCATGTCAGCAGAACAAGTTGATTTTTGACAGTGCAGAGATTTGTAGATGAAATACTGGGATTTTTTGTAAGCTGCTGTTGCACTAAGAGACAGAAAAGAAAATTTGCAAAATGACTAAGTAAGATGTTAAGCAAGTTAGAATATTTTCATTGGCACCAAGACATCTCTATCCCCCCTACTCAATATTTAGCAAGCTGGATGAACTCGCTGCAAGACAGCAATTTCTTTTGACTTGGGAATCTGTATCCACTACTACTGTTCATGTTAATCTCTGTACCAGCAGGACAGAACAGGGAAGTGTGTTTTAAATATTTACCTGTTCTGGCCTGTCCCCTCTACCCCACACAAATTATCAGCAAAGCAAAGAGTGCAAGCATCCCCCTCCCTAGCTGTTAGATGAGCTCTGGAAATAAAGTCACCGTCACATGAAAATATCCTCAAGCATCCATGGCTGCAAATAATAAAAGCTTGCTTTTGGTCTGCTAACTTGGCAAACACCACTCTAGATCAAGAGGCAAAAACATGGAGAGCTGTCAGATCACATCGAGATCTTAGCGGATCAGCTGTGACTTGAGGAGAGGATCAAAGAGCTCCCAGCCTGCTGCCTCCCCATCAGCTGGGCAGCAAATATACACAGGCCAGCTCAGCAACACAGGTCACAAGGAGAGGCAAAGTAGCAGCTACAGCTGGTGCATGGGCAAGATCTGACATCCTAGGAGCCATACAAAGAACCTGTAGGCTGGAAGGTGTCACAAGAACAGAGGCAGCACTTGGGAAGTCATCCTTTGGCCTCTGGCATCAGCCAAGTGGCTACATCCACACCAGACCTCTGCAGACTGAGGAACAGGAGTCAGCTGAGGACAATAAAGCAGCTGGTGACACAGATCTGCTCTGTGAAGTGCACTGGCAGCACTCACAGACAAGCACACATTTGTGTACACACATACATATCAGTCCTTATATTAAATTCTCATGCATTTTGGTACAGAATGAAAAATAGGAATTATTTGGGTACAACTGACATCCCAGAACATTTCCGAGACGTGAACAATGGCCTTGCTCAGAAATGTGATTAATGAGGAAGAAAACCCTTGTGGGCTTCCTGCCATCTCAGCAATTCCCAGTTTAAATTGCTTTATTTAACATGCACCAGGTTTTCTTTGAATACATACTGCAAAGTGAAACTCAAATGCAAAAGCCAAACTGTTTATTTCTAACGAATGTTCCACCTACTCAGCAATCAAAAAACTTCAGATGTTCCAAACAAGACCCGAGATCACTGTCAGCTAAGGAGTGCAGATTAATACTGTGAGAGCATGAAGTGTTGCAGAGCACAGACTCATGGCAGTGCTTGCTTGCTCACTCCACCTCAGTGCCAGAAGCACTGTGGAATCCAGCTAATCCCTAGACATAACCAGAAGCAAAAGCTACACAACATATTTAGGACCAAATATCAACAAAGATCAGGTATGTCAAGTAAAAGGCTGTTGCACCAGAAGGTCTCTTTTTCATGGCTATTTCACTTTAACCTTTATCACCCTTGTTCACAGAGATCGAGCAAATAGCCAGAACTTGGGAAAGTTTTCTGCTAACGCACCCATAAATGTACCTTTCCTCTGAAGCAATGGAAAAATTTAAGGCACTTAGATGCCATGATGATGAACATGGCATTAAAAAATGTAGATAGATAAGATAAGGCAGGGGATTGTCTGGCAGGAGTCAGCAGCTGCCATTTGACATGATGATAATTTCCCTTGTGAATGCTGGGATAGGGGCAATGTGGTGCTCACATCTTCCATTAGCAGGACAACAAATACAAAATTTTCCTCTTTTAGAGTCCTGTAAAAATTGCCCTGTCTCTCTAGCCGATGTCTAGAGCCACCAAGAGTCAAATATTCCACTGTTAAATGGGAGGCTAAAGAGTGAAAGGGACAGCACCAAGTGTTGACAGCTTGTCAGGGCTCAGACAGTCAGTGAAAGCGAGATCAGTGCTCAGATTAGGACACTGTGGTAAAACCACAATATTGAGGAAGAGACAAGATCATTGTGCACAAATTTTACAGAGAGGTAAAGCAAAAAATAATTTTGCTTGTGTATCAGTTTCCTGAAGAAAAAAAAAATCACTGTAAAATCAACCCTTGTTAGCCAATTAACATGCAGACCACTGCTTCAGAGGAACATGAGGTGACATCAACAAGTGGGAATAAAGGATAAGTGTAGGGAAAGGCAACACTTAACAGACAATTGGAAAAAACACCATTTTCCATCTCACATATCATCATACATTCTTCAAAGCAGCCTGCTGTTTCCACGCAACAGGTAGCTGCATCACCATGAAATAAACATCGCCATTTAAAAGTACACACACCCTTTAATTTTATTTTTTTTAAATAATTCAGAACAACTGAATTCAGAACAACTTTTTAAATAAAGAACAATTTTTTATTTTTTTTTTGCTGCCATTTGTAATTCCCAGGAATCCCTTCATGTTTAGTCAGCCACGAATAACAGAGCAAATCTAGATAAGCTATAGAGGTGTTCATACAACTTGCTATTATTGTAATTAACAAGCAATGTTACTGACATCAGTGCAAATTGTTATGGTCTCCCCTGATTTACCCACAATCCTTTCTCCATAAATCTCAGACAACACAATATCATTTTTCTACAAGGTTTCTTTGCTCACTGAAGGAGCTGCACCTCTGCAGTCACAGCCAGGGTCTCCACAGGAATGTGGTTCATACAGCTTAAAACAGAATACACTCATCCCTTGATATCAACATTTAAGTATAAAGAAATAACCTTCCTACAGCTCATGCAGATAGGATAAAAAATTTCAATTTTGGCTTTCTACATAACTGCTAGGTAAGGCATCTTCTACTTCAAGTTTAGAAAAAGATACAAGGTTGTTTTATTTTAGAGGTCTTCAAAAAATTTCAAATGCTATTGCTGGAGGTCAAGTGCACAGGGTTAACCATGAACTCTGTCCTCCACATTACCTTACCATAACACACGTGAATGCGCACACATTGGAAGCCCTGGAACCTTCTACAGCCATTAATTTTTTTTCCAATTTTTTCTCCTTAAATTGGAGAAATGGGTATAAGGAAGGGACCTCAGAGATCATCAAGTCCAACCCTTGATCCACTACCTCTGCAGTTACCAGACCATGGCACTGAGTGCCACATCCAGTCTCTTTTTAAATATCTCCAGGGACGGAGAATCCACCACTTCCTGGGGCAGCTTATATACTTAAGGGGACCTTATACCTTTTTGGGTATAAGGAAGAGTCCTGGCCCCCTGCAGAAGCAAACATTTATGCTCATTTCTGTGTTGCCATCTTGCTGTGATGTTTTACAGCCTCTGAAATGGAAAGTAGGGAAGTCTCCATCATCCTGATATCCTGAGAAGTACCCTGGATATCTTCAACTACGTGTCACTAAGCATCTGTACCCATCTCTCCATCTATGGCAAGAACACGAGTTAAATTGTGAAAAGTGATTTGAGCTGAAGAGTCTGTAAATAAAATCATGCCACAGAACCCTTCCTGGCTGGCATCAGCATCCTACCAAATTTGTTTCTTCAAAATAAATACAAAACTAAAATCCTTCAGTAGATTGCTTGCAGTGGAAGCAGAGCAGAATATAAGAAAGGAGGTAGAGGGTTTTTTTAATTAGTAAACATATATATTTATATACATATTTAAGCATTTTATATTAGCAAGAGGTTTTACTATGGAAAAAAATATCCTATCTTACTGGGGTAGAAAGGTCAAGGTATTTTAAGTTATTTTTTCCACAATTTGTGTCTGAAAAACTGATGCTGTCTAGGGAAGTACTGCTATCTTGAGATGAGCTCAGGGCTAGCAAAACAAGGTGATAAGGAAGGGACATCATCTCAAAACCAATAAATCTCCTTCCCAGATGGCATTTTTATGTAAGAGTGCCAAAAGAAGCTAGACAGGAAATTTGTGGACCTATCTCATGGTAAACTCATTAAGGGTAAGTGAGTTTCTGAAAGACTAAAAGCGAGTTAATCTGGTGCCTCTGATTAAAAAAGGATCTCAGCACTTCAGCTCCATCAGCCTAATGTTTACAATGCATAAAATAATTTAATCCACCAGGGCATCAGTCCCAAGAATATCTAAGACAGAGACAACTAAGTTGCATTTTAAAGAGGTCCCCAAACAATGTGCTAAAACCAATCAGCCAGCACCATAATCCTTGAGACTTCCTTCCACGGACAGACCAAGAGCCTTGAGGCTTCCCTGGATCGTCTAAAAGGGTTTCTGCTTGAAGGATTCCCAAATAATGCCCTCGAGTTCAGTTTTAAGGGAGGAACATAAAAGCATGGGGCAAGGGGGGAGTCATTAAAGCACAGGAACCATTTTCTAAAGCAGCCCAGTCCTCCTGCTCTGTTTCAAGGGATAGGACCAGGAGAGAAGAGGTCTCACTCATAACAACAGACAAAAATGACACCAAGAACCTATACAGAATAGAAGAAGCCTCTCATGGCTGTGATGTCCATCTGCCCTAGGCCAGGGGTGAGGGACGCAGCCCCCCAGGCACACACTGAGGCACCTGCTTCTGCCCAGGAGCACAAGGGAGGTTTTGCATAATTCAGCCTCAGCTAGCATTGCCTGGGGTCTGCAGCTGGGCAAACAGCTTCATAGTGAAACTCGTGTCCCAGGGGGGTCAACACAACAAGATACACCAAGCATTCAACTGCTGCTATAATAGGATCAACCAAATCCAAAGGAGGGCAACTAGGCTGGTGAAGGGACTCGAGCACAGATCCTATGAGGAGAGGCTGAGGGAGCTGGGGCTGTTCAGCCTGGAGAAGAGGAGGCTCAGGGGAGACCTCATCACTCTCTACAACTCCCTGAAAGGAGGGTGTAGCCAGGGGGGGGTTGGTCTCTTTTCCCAGGCAACTCTCAGCAAGACAAGAGGGCACGGTCTCAAGTTGTGCCGGGGGAGGTTTAGGTTGGACATTAGAAAGAATTTCTTTACCGAGAGGGTAAAGAAATTGGACATTGGAATGGGCTGCCCCGGGGAGTGGTGGATTCTCCATCCCTGGAGATATTTAAAAAGAGACTGGGTGTGGCACTCAGTGCCATGGTCTGGTAACTGCAGCGGTAGTGGATCAAGGGTTGGACTTGATGATCTCTGAGGTCCCTTCCATCCCAGCCAATTCTATGATTCTATAAGTTCCACAGGCAACGGCAGCCCAAGTCTTGCAGCAGCAAAGAAATGCTTTGGCTACCCCACAGCCACATACCAGTGTGTCACTCAGTATGTTTGCAGCTCTGGCAGCTTTTGGACCAGCTTCAGCTCTGATACTGGTGACACTGAAGTACGGTCATCACCCTGCTCTCATCCCACCCATCAGCTGTGGACTTTCCTCCGCTCAAACATCATCAGTATTCAAGATAGGGCCAGTCAGACCACCAAAGTTACTGACAACCACACGATAACCAGTTGTACCACCAAAACAGATCAGATGCTAGGAATCTTTCATTCTCATAGTAAGATAACAAATAGTTTTTAAATTTACTGATATTATCATTGGACAGATTCAAGCACTCATGGTAACCACCTATCAAACTCACAATGCTCATTTTCCCGAGAAGCAGAGAGGGTAAGTAAACATTTACTTTGATATATTCTTTTAGGACAATAAAAGCCTTTTCCATCTACTTTTGCAATTGTAGCCATAAAGTATTTGCACGAGAAAAAACATACTGTAGGCAAATAGTATTTTGTTCTTAAAACTAATATTTAACTAATGCTCAGAAATGCATTTATGTAATCTATGCTCTGTTACACTGATGTATTAATAATGAAATTGTAGCTCTCCAAGAAAGTAATTAACATTAACAATGGAATTGGAATCAGAATCCTATAATGGAAGAAATACTGCTTGGTCAGCTGGACACAGAAGGTGCATCAGTGATTTGAGTAAGAACATGAAAGGACCATAATGATAATGACTCGTATTGCATTTACATTGTTAGTGACTTTCAGCTGCAGAGTGCTCTCTGGACTTCATAAACTGCTAGCCCAGGATGTGCCAAGCTTTTCCAGAAGGATTCTAGGGATCATCAGCTTTTGAGAGGTTTTTACCTAACCTCTCCAGTTAGGTAATTTGATGGGTTCTCTGGGGCTTGTCTTTGGGACATGACAATGAATATTCATCCCAAAGAACAGTACACCTTTTGATTACTGTGAAACACCCTCACCACAGCCAGGCTCATTCTCACCTTAGGTCTAAGCTTGTTTCCTGGACGTACAGCCTTGCCAACACTCATGCATGTGAGTGCCAACACCTTTTTGGTGCTGGCCCACTTCAGCAGAACACAGGTTTTCTCTCATACAGCAGCTGTTCTTTTACATCCTTCCAGTCAGCACATTCATTGCATGAATCACCTGCTGTGCCCCTGCTCCTGGATGACCATGGGCTTGAGGTCTGCACGCCCCCCAGGATATGCCATGGTATCCCCTTCCAGCTCCTGGTCCCCTCATCACTGAACATTTCTCAGACCATGCAGCAGCTCTGGTTTGTGGGATATGTCCAGGTCTTCCTACCACTTAAGAAAAAGGGAGAAGAGGGGATTCTCATTTGGACACAAAATCTGGCTGCATCCATTATGTACCTCCAAGCACAGAAAAGATCTGGCAGCCTAAAGGTAGCAGAACTGAATAGTGCATATTATAACAGTATAAGAGTTTAGACATAAATACAAAAGCTAATTTAAAAAAAAACAAACAAACAAACAAAAAAAAAAAAAAACCAAAAACCCTAAACAAAAACATACACAAAAAACAACGGTAAAGCTTTCCATTTTTAATGCTGCATGTAGCTCTACATATTAGGGAGCTTTTTAGAGCCTGAAACTCAGAGACTGAAAGCACTGTAAGCCAAGCAAAGGTAGTTTGGAACTGCATCCCTTCCCAGTTTGCTTGAAGGCAATATACGCTCATGAATAACTTTAGTTCAAGGAACACATATTTCCATCAACAACTGCTACTGACACAGAACTTAAATCATGAACCCCAAATATATATATATATATATATATATATTTCTCATTTTTTGCTGCAAGAGGCAAGTGGACTTTTTCAGTCACAGTTCAATAACCAGGAGAGGCACCTTTAAAATTAAGAGTGCTACATGAATCTTTCCATGCTATACATGGTGTCTTGAGGACAGTTTTCTGGTAGTCTGGAGTTTACAGAAGGTTGTGGTGGTTTTTTTCCCCCCTCCTCTCTCTCTAAACAGATCTCGATCGCCTTTGATTTTCCATGCATGAGTGGTCAGGCTGAATGAGCAGATCTGTTATCAGCTACAAGGAGTCTGGGTTTACAGCCGTTGACTGATAACTCTGCAAAACCCCCACCCAGCACACCAGATCTTGCTTCCCTTTGCTTATCCTCCTAGAGTACCCCAGGCAGAAGTTTTGCCTGAAGGAGCCTCTTCCCTGGCACTCACTCCTCTCAGTGGCTTTCCCATGCCTGTGCAGCAGCCCCAGGGTTTGATGATATCCCAAACACTGGTCTGCAGCACTGAATTTTGCTAGATGAAGACACAGAGTTTTATGTCCTAGGGTAAAACCATAATAAATCATTTGCTGGCAACCAATATCCATGATTCTGATTCTTGTGCCTTTTTAAATTTTTTTTCTTCCCCCAGCATGAAGAGTGGAAACATGAAACTAATACAGCAAACAAGAATACAGCTTACACTGCTAATATCTCTAGCAGAGGAGCAGAGTGTTTCAGATGTACAGCCCATGTCTGCCCCGAGACAACACGTCGCCTTGGTGGTTTGATTTCCCAGATTCAAAAGTCAGTATTTCCAGAACAAAGAGCAATGGAGGGATTCTCGGGGAGAAAGTACAGTGGTAGGAAGCATCTCGCACACACACACAAACCCAAACCATTTGTTTTGTGTCAAGGGAATAATTGTCAGCCAAGACCCTAGAGATGGTAAATTGAATTGTCTGTTCAGCGTAGACTAATGGGAGCTCAGTGTTAAGTCAAATAATGCTACGAGATGATGTGAGGTTGAAAAGCAAGTTGTTAACAAGGAGAGGGGCTGAGGGTGCTTTTTCCATTTGGAACATGCTTTTGCATTTTTCTTCCAGACTCAGAGGATTAGGATGATAAAGGGATAGGATTTGCTAGGAGTATTTTAAGTGACTAACGCATGGAAACAATGCAGATTGCTCGCATCCTGTTTGTGGATTAATCACCAAAGCTTTTTTTGGTTTTTTTTAATTTGCCCAAGGGTGGGGACTGGTAAAGAAAATGATACCAAATATTTTCCCAGATCTGAAGTTACTTCTATAAACTTTATACTCAATTTCTACATGGAAGAAAGGGGGGTAAATTCTCAATCAGCTTGAGGCATACTTGAAAACTTGATATTTTAATGCAACTATTTTAACTACTTATGTGTTAGTAGTCAAAGTGACAGTGAAAACTGAGGTTGCAAAACTGCACAATATATCTTCCCTTCTGGGCAGACAGCAAGTCTTAAAATGACCATGCATATTTTGCAGAATATTTGTTACAAAATAAGAAATGAAGGTGGTAAGGCCTAGGGAATGATGACATTTTAAACAAAAGTTTAAATAAAATATTACCAGTAGAGAGTTCCCACCATAAAAAAAATAATTTGGTCCTGTTTTTACTGAATCCAGTAAAAGTTTAAGATTCAGCAGGAACAGAAGAACTTGCTTAGATGCTCCCCTGTACAAATTTGATTGTCTTTGATCAGTGGATTAAAGCTGATGATTTGCACCTTGTTTCTCTGCTCTTTCAAGTACAGCTCTGAAAAGGGCACGGCTGCTGTTTTGGAGGCGGAAATTTTCTCCCTAAAGAAAATCACTCCAACTGTCCAAAATAAAAAGGTGTTCAGCTTTGCCAGACACTGCCCCAGAGATGAGGCAGGGTGAGCAGGGACCCAGCATGTGATGGGCATGGGCTGGAAAACAGGAACAGCCCCTTCCCAAGCTGCAGCTGGGGCTCTTCACAACCCAGTTCCTGTCATGCTTCTCTCAAAATCACACCTCAAGGAAAACTTCTCAGCTGGTTTAGCAGCATTTCTTAGGCTGTTCTCCCACCATAAATCCCTGACCAGCTCGTCAGGAAGAGGAAGGCAACCAAAGTCAGAGGAACAACGCGAGTCTTAGACCACCTACCCTGGTACCAGCACTGCCTGCATGATCCAGGGAGTTTCATGCTGCTGAGACCCTACACAGGCACTGATATCAGTGAGAAAGTTTTCTGATTTATAGTCTTCATTCCCATGCTGGAGTGTGGCCAATGGCCATCACATACAAGGCTTTTTTCTTCTAACCAGGTGCTCATTTAGCAGCACTTCTGTGCTCCAAGAGCTGTGTTGTTTGGGTTGGCAATGCTGACTGTGCTTTTTTTTATTATTCCTTTATAGATAAGGCTTTCCACTCCTGCAATATTTACATCATGATCTTGCTTTTCCATTCCCAGCCCCGCGTTTAATTCTTTCATAGCATCTGCAAAGCATTGACATCCAGAGTTTTGCACAGGAAAGACCCCTCATGATCCATCTGCCTCTTGGGTACTGTCCTGCTCCACTGGAGCTCAATGGGGCCTTTTCTGGTAACATCAGCTGAAGACTACCAGAGAACCTCAAACTGCAAGTGTTTAACACATTGCAGTCTTTGTTCACCTTGAAGTCAGTAACAATTTTGGTGAACGAAACCACCCCTCCTGCAGAGCAGAGGCTGCTCCATTTCCACTATTGCATTCAGATTTTTGTAAGCTTCCCAGGTGCCCACTACCAATGCTAGAAGTAACATCCATTTTGAGGTGGTCACTTTACACCAGGTCACACATACCCAAAGAGCAGAAAGGATTCTTGTTTCAGCCATCCTCTAACCCTTGCCAATGGGCTATGCGTAAGCCAGAAGCAATATCCCAGGTACCAAGTGAACACTGCTAGCAAATAAGATACACATTATATTCAACCTCATAAAGCTATTGCTAGACATCATAAATGACTGACCTAAAAGCAGTTTCCCTTGCCTTGTTCTAGTTCATATGCAGGGCCTGTTTTCTGCTTGCCTTGACCACTGTTTAATCAATGCAGTCTTGGCAAACAATATTTACGTAGACATGTATACTGCATTGCTCTAAGTAAAAACATATGAGGCTGGGAAATCAATCCCCTTGGTTTTATCTGCTCTTAGGATATCTTTTCTTGATGCCTCAAATACTCCAGACCCCTCCCTAGTCTCTCCCATACGTGCATCTTGCAGGTGCTGTGTAATTACAGCTGGACAGCCATCACAGGCAGTTTTCATAGCCACAGTCAACACTGCTCCTAAACTTTTCCAGAAAGGATCACTGATGAGGCTGCAAGTCCTTGTCAAGATGACCAAGAAATACAATAGCCCCCTTTGGACCCCCAAACCCTGAGGAACGTCTTTTGGTGAGAGTACAAGCACAGGGACATCTGCACTCCTTGAGAAAGCCTTAAAAACTTCAATCTGGGCAAGTTTATGAAAGTGATGGTTTTTCCAAAGGGAAGTGTGAGCCTGCAGCTGGCTGATAAGCCTTTTAGGGCCTTTGTGGCATCACTGCCCCCAGAAAGGGGACACAGATCACTCAGCATTGCTTTTCCTTGCAAACGCTGACATTTTGAGTGTTTTTTCCTCCAGTGTGAAAACTAACTACTTAAACATACCATGTTTGAAGGAAGAGACTACTAATTTTCATCTAAGGAATGTTCCAGTTTGATTTCCCCACAATGACATGTCCTGCCAGAATTCCTAGAGCCCCCAGATCCCTCAGGAAAACTGCCTGCTCCCCAGCTGCCCACACAGGATACCCCTAAGTCAGAGGGGATTCTTAATAGTCCCTGTCCCAGAGAAGGCATCCCAACAACTTTTCCATCTCCCAGTGGGAGCAGAGGTCTTGAAGAGCAGCTTATCTGATCTACAGAGTCCATAGAAATTTTGACAAAGAAGTAGTTCTGCCCGAAGGGTAAGAGGGGTCCTATGGCTTTCTGACCTCCCAGAGAGGTCTCAAAAGGAGAGCAGAGAAGTGTTTGTGTCCTGCTGATTCAGGGCCACACAATGCTCCACCACAAATAGGATCAGTGCTCAAGAGCTCATCATTTCCTAGAGTAATAGAAAATGGAATCTTAAAGCTGCTCAACCCAGAGAGCAAAATTTCTTCTTTGAGAGGGACAGGATGCGCTTCTCTTTCATTCTTCATTGAGGTGTGAAATGACTCAGAAGACACTTCTGATCTTCTGCCTTTGTGCCTCATGGCTCTCCCTCAGCATGAAGATTGTCACACAGAGCTGCACCTGCAGCACAGATACCCCTCCCAGTATTGCTTTCAGCCAGGCTTGCATCCCACTGTCACTAGCAAGGAGAGAAGAATTTTCTTTTCAGTAGCAGAGTGGGTGGGAGGAAACCTCAGTGATTGCTGAAGACATGTAGGACAAGGGGGAATTTAGTGAATGTCCAATCACTCCATGCATAGAGGCTTAAGTGAAGCTGTCAAATGCATTTTAATTCTGGTGAAATTAGCAGGTTTTTCAGCAGCCCATAATACATTTGACATTCATTTTTTAATTTTTTTTTTTTTTACACCGGTGGTGAGATGGAGAGATCACGTACCAGCCTCCAGTTAACAGAAGCAAAGACCACATGTCCTTATTCCCAAACATAGTATTGAACTTTCCACCTAGACCTCCATGGTTCAGTCAAATGGAATAAACAAATAAGAATCTTTTAGCTGACTAACTGGAAAGTATTTTTCCTCTTCATGAAAATATGCCAAGCAACTACTGGGGACATAGTGGGAGTCTTACCAGAGCAAACCCCACGCATTTATTTCATCTTTTGTTTGACAGATATAGCAATTGAAAAAAACCCATTACATAGCAGCATCCAACAGAGGAGCTTCATCCTCAGCCTGTCACTGATCTCAGCTCTCTATTCTTGAAACTTTGTCATTACTCACAGATACCACGTCACAGGAGTAAACATCAGAAGATTTGGCTTCAACCTTCATTCTGCCTCATGACCTGCTCTACACTAATGTTTTCCTCCTGTTAATTCAATTATCTTACTCTTTGTGCCAGGAAAGGTGTTTTATTACATGGTCAGAGTACTAACCTCACAATTTCTACAAATCCAATGAGACTTTGCTAATCAACGCCAACTGCTTTCAAGAGCCAAGAACTCACACAGGAACACATTCAGCAATGCTTCAAGCAACACAAAGACCAAGATTACGCTTGCCTAGGTACTGAGAAATAAATGCTTTTGGGCAGGGAGGAGTGGTTGGAAAGATGCTTTTCTTGCACATGTCACCAAGTCACACATCTTCCAACAAAGACAGGCTGCAAAGCAGCAAGGATTGGTGTGCTCCAACAAGGAGACCATCTTACCCTGACTTCTGCACCATGCTGAACACAGTCTTTGCAGAGCCCAGAGAACTCTGAATGTGCTTTGCACATACAGGCATTTTAACACACTCTTTGGTATTGTTTTTTATGATGTTACTTCACATTTCACTGTGGATCCTGCTAAAATCAGCATTTTCATACAGGTCATGTATGAAGGGATGCAAGGGACCTCCACTACAACTCTGCCACATAAAAAGCCAAAGCTGTTTAAAAGGTACAGGGGATAAAACCTTGCAAACATACAGGTCCTCATTACAGCTTTAGAAGGAAGAAGGCTGCTTCAGATAAAACTGAGTTCTTCATGAAAGGGCTAACAGGCTGCAGAAAAACATCAACTCAGCAGTGCTTGAGCCTTCAGCTGAAATGATTGGTACCTACTCAAAGAACAAGAATTTGCTGTATTAAAAAATAAAAGCAGATCTCTAGTTAAATCACAACAATATAAAAAAATTAAAACAAACTTCAAAAGAAGGAAGGAAAATATAGTCCAGAAGTAAATATGTTCTGTGAAAATTACCACAAAATGCCAAGTTGTATCTTACAAAGCACTAACCAGAAGTCTTTAAACCTTCAGACGCCAGCTTATCCACTATAGTACTCTGCTCTTCTCAACTAAGGATATGTGGGGATACTTAAAGAATGCAACCCAGATGTTTATGCTTTCTTCAAAATTAAGCCTTACTGAAACATTAAACCAGTGAGATATGTAGAGTTTTTCCACCACCAGACACCAGTCTGTTAATTACAAAGCAGATAGGCTTGTCTGGCTGCGCTGCGAAATACGGGGAGTAACCACTCATGCTAATGAATTCTGAAACAGAAGATTCAACTGGTAGTTCTGCTTGTCAATATCTTTTATTTTTTCTATGCTTGACTTTTAAATTGGATTGCAGTCCTTCATCTTCTCATGCAGGGAAGATCCTGTTCCGAAGTTAATTTCAGTAAGGTAACTTCTACAACTACTGAATTGTGCAGTTGACAGCAGAACCACAATATGCATCAGCTACTGGGGCAAGCACATTTCCAGGGGCCCCTGAGAAGGAAGTTATTGCCTGTGTCTGACTTGTTTCTGGGCTCATAGAAGAGGACAAGCCAAAAAAAAGAAAGAGACAGTGAAAATAATTACTGTCGTTATTTCTTGGCAGCCACTTTCTTATGGATGTCATTTGGTATTTTTTTTTTATTTTACATGTCTGTAGATAGCTTTTAAGGTATTATTGCTATTTGGACACGTGGAAGTAAACCAGATGCTTTGACTTGGTGCTATCTTCAGGTTTTTCCCCAGAACTGCCCATTTCTAGTAAAGGTTGTGACCAAAAGGATGCTGGTGAGCTTAACAAGCACAAGAGAGTCTAAAATACAGAAATTCTCTTAAGACAATATTCTCCCCTGACTAAAGCTATCTTGCTGTTCATCTCGGTGCTGCTTTTTATCCATTGCTCTGTCAGGACTGAATGAGAGGCAGAGGTGCAAAAAAAATCTGAGCACAGACTCTCTTCCTTTCCCTTCATATTTCCAAGGCTCAGCTCCAACACAGTCCTCCCCAGTGGAGGCCTGCTGGAGACATCCCCCCTCCAGAACTCATTCACTGCCTTCTCTCCCAGTGCACAGGTGAATACAGACACAGTATGGTTGAGTTTGCACAGCTTAGGAGCAGGAGTCCAGAACCTCCTTTTTAGTGCTAAGTTGACCTTACAGTTACTGAGTGCCAAAGATGTTGCACCATCCCTCGGTTTTCCTTCTCACCTTCCATCCATGCCCTCTCTTCCTCCCGAAAGGTCTTGAAGAATCAGAGTTTCTGTTAGAGGCTCTAGATCCTCTGGTAAAAAAAAAAAAAAAAAAAAAAAAAAAAAAAATTAGTAAACCACACATAGAGTTTAGGATTTTTACCTCGTTGCTGCCCTCCTGGAAATGAAAGCCCTTATCCTGCTAGGCAGGCTATCCACATAAAGGAAACATATTCACTCAGATTACAAAGTCCTAAATACACGCAGTTATTGCACGGGGTTATTTTGCAAAGCTAAAACCATACTATTTTTTTTTTTCCTTTTTCATAACAATCACAGTAATAAGAGGACAGCTAAGAAAATACCGAATTGGACTTTCTAAAACCTCTTGGCTTTCCTGTTTTGCTCTAGATCTATCTTCTTGGCACTGTCCTACACAAACATAGTATGTGTTGCATCACACCCCAAACAGCCAGAAGAGCAACATTTATACTACTTTATATGAATGAGACATGAAGAAAAATAAAGTGTCTTATGGATAACTCAACAAGCTATTCATCTAACCGGGCCTTAATTTATTTGATCTATAATAACAAAATATTTCCGCCTCCAATTTCATTCTTTAAATTCACCAGATGACAGGGGAATATTGTAAGCAGAAATCCTGTACTAGAAACCACATTCCAGTGGTATTGAGAAATCACTTTCTTGTGGTGGAACTAGAAGCCTGCTCTTGGAGATGCAAGGATTTCTTTTTCTCTGCAGCAGTTTTCAATGTGGTTGAGATGTAGTGTACACTACAGAACAGACCTTATTTTGGATGCCGATTAACCTCATGGGTAGTAAATCTTTCTCCTTAAGCAATTAAATTTCTGGCTTTAATCTTTCCTTCTCTTGATAGAAGTGGTTTCCTGAATCAGGCTAAAAGCCAGAAAATAATCTGCAAAACAAAAGGTTCCCCCCCCAGCTCTAAACTACATTTAATATTTCTCTTTCACTGCAGTCATCCCTGCTGCTTTCTTTTTAAATCTTACTTTCTTTCTTCACTGCATTGTAAGAGACTAACTCTCCTAACTAGAAAAAAGTTATGAGGGCTGAAACACCTCTCCTATGAAGACAAGCTGACACAGTTGGAATTGTTCAGCTTGGAGAAAAGAAGGATCCAGGGAAAACTTACAGCCACCTTCCAGTACCTGAAGGGGCCTATAGTAAAGCTAGGGAAGGACTTTTTCTAAGGGCATGTAGCGATAGAACAAGGGCTAATGGCAAAGGGTAGATTTAGCTAATTTAGCTAGGCTATTGGGGAGACATTCTTAACTGCAATTGTGGGTTAGACACTGGCACAGGTAGCCCAAGAGAGCTGTGGATACCTCATCCCTGGAAGTGTTCAAGGCCAGGTTGGATGGGGCTCTGAGCAACCTGATCTAGTGGGAGATGTCCCAGCCCATGGCAGAGAGGTTGGAGCTAGAGGATCTTTAAGGTCTTTTCCAACCTAAACAATTCTAAACTGAGCAATTTGCAGGACAAAGTCTTAAGAGACTTAAAGCATCTGTATGCTCCAAACTTTGCCCTACTATTCATTAGGGAAAGCTCTATAGCAGGAAGAGTTATTCAGTCCTCTTGTCTTACACTCTTGTGCTCAGAATCCTTAAAATAACAAAATCTACAAATCCACATCCATCACTACTTCTATATAATTTTGCCTTTCATTCAGTGGGGAGAAACCCACAGTTTCTCTGTGACAAACACTTGATCCTTTCTATCTGTAAATGAAAGATAACTTGTATAATAAAAAAACTGCAAAGGAAATAGTAATTTTTTGAACAAGAGTGTCCCGAGACATTTTATTTAAGCAGTTGAATGAACCAGAAAGTATTTATTCAATAAGATACCATTTCTACTCTGTGGCCACATGATAGGAAATCCTGCCAGCAACTACAGAGAAATGCATTACCAGTGGTCTTGCCCCTTCCAAGGACAACTGTTCCCAATAGAACCTGTCTGACAGGCATCACCCTGGACCATATTTCAAAGTAGCACAGGAGACAGACTTGTATTGAGACACCCATCCAACTGTGAACCTGAAACCTACTGCAAGTCAGTTTACACGTCAAATAGTAGGTACTGCATTAGTGTTGGCATTCCTAATGTCAACATGTCAAAGGCTTGTCCTTTCTGGTTATGGGTATTGACTCTTAGCTGGATAGCTTCAGAGACAGTGATGAGGTTTAATGCAGGTCTTCAAAGCACTCAAATTCTCTACTGGAAGTTGAAAGGGAATATTACACATACACACCAATATAAAATGCATTACATATTCCAATAATGTCTTGCACAAAATCAATACTTCTTTCTTAATTAAAAGATTTTTCCTTTGTTGCAGTTTTAGAAATGTCTAGAACATTATGGGATGTGGCATTTGGAGACAAGTTTTCATTAAAAAACACCACTTGTGAAATACAACTGCTCTCAGGCTGTATGGCAATTCTCAGTTTTCCAGGCTTCAGTATGTGGCTTCTACCCCCTAATACAGTATGGAGTTTTTTTCAGGTCTGATCAAGTGAGCTGCTGAGCTGTTCTTTCTTCCCTCTGCATCCATAGTGCAACAAATTCAGTATGATTTGTGGGTATTCAGTATTTAAGTCTAATCCTGCAGACCTTTAAGCTCTTGTTTGAACCTTCAACCTTCTGGATTTAGTCCATATAAACTACCTCCATTTCCTCTTTATGGCCGTTTGCTCCACTGCACAAAATATGAGACCATATTCCAGTAAGCATAATACAAGGACAAGATCTGCAGTCCTGCACTCTCTGTAGACTAATAGAAGTCCTACAACACATTTCAGAACAGTTGTAAAAAAAAAGTTGTACCTCTGATGCCTTTTCTAGACTCTTCAGCACCAGCTGCTGCTTTAACATCTTTCTCTTCTGAACACCAATTCATGCAAATATTTTCATAAATGAAAGCAACTAGGAAGATGCCAAAATAACTCCCTAAATAGGAGCAGAAAAATATCCCATCATACTTGTTAAAAGTCACTGAAGGTACCTGTTACTTTTGACAGGGTATGCTATTGAAGGGGGTGAATGGATTAGATCAAAAGCCTTAATTTATGAGGAGGAACAGCCTACTGACTTCAAAAAGCTCAGCCACTGACAGAAGATAATTGTCACATTTGCTTAGTGACTTCAGGAAAATAAATAGCTGTCTTGATTTCTCTAGGATCTAGGAAACTGAGCAGGCATCTGTAGCCATTGAGTACCTGAACTCTTTATCCAAAACACACCACACCTTTCACACTGATGTGCTCCTACAAACAGGAGCCAGAGGCATGGGTGCAATACTCAAGTTACCAACTTGCCCCACACAGAAAATGCCAAGAGGGCAGTCAGAACTGCAGACTGTGTGCATTTTAAGGGACACGTGGCTTCAAAGAGGTCATAAAAGTAATTGGGAGGTAATACAGTTCTGTGAGGTTATATTAAAGCTTAGTTATTAATTTTATTACATTTTGCTGTAAGCCACTGAACAGATGATCTATCTAGCTTGAAGCTTATTTGGTTAAGTTTAGAAATACACAGAAAATGAACATTTTGGTGCTATCTTTGGCTTCCTTACCAAGGGCAGAGTTCAAGATAAACTCAGTTAGATTTCAAAGCTATTGAGATTGCTCTGAAGACCCAAGACAGGACCACTCCAGTGTTACATGCTAGCCTAAACATAGACTCTTCCTATGCATGTCTAAAAGGATTGTTCTGTTTTTTTCCAAAAGCAAATGCTGTTTCAGGGTACTGCCATAGCGTGGCCTTGCAATCCTAAAGCACAGCCACACTGTACTTGGTTAGGGAGTGCATTAACTCCCACAGAGGAACTCCACAAAAATAGTGAGACAAACCAAATCTAGATTTCTCATACTCCACATCTAGAAGTTTCAGACTAAACAGATGGACCATTTAATGGCTGGCACAGATGGCCTGTTTCACTACTAACTACTCCCTGAAGCAGAGGGGAGAAGAAAGGGTTGGTAAGGGTCAGGCTTAACTGAATTAACTAGAACAAGTCACCAAGTGCTGTATTTAATGGTTGGTGTTTCCAGTGCTTGACCAGACCAAATAATCAATTTACTTTTGGAAGCCATATCAAGGTAAAAATTTTGACCCCATTCCACTGATCTCTAAAATCTTAACTTCAAAGTAGCCCAAACTTCCATTTTCAAATAAGTGTCCACCAGTATTCATTCAGTTCTGCATCAAAACCACCTTCACCTGCTGAATACATAAGTTCAAAAGGAACAGTAAGATTAAATGTGGGCTATTTTAATTTAATATGCCTTTAAGCATTGCATTCACTGTAGGTTGAAAAAAAAAAAAAAGCCAATTTTGGTTGCTTGAATTTGTGAATATTACCTGGTTATAGCTTGAACCTCAAAGCAAAAGAGGAGGTAGCAATAACTGGCTTCCCTGTGGGTTAAAAACAGCTGTGTTTCTTCTTATGACAGGAGGGTCATCTTGGCAACTCTCTGCCCACATCAAGAGAAAGGGAGTCAACTAGCTGCTGCCTGAAACAGCTCATGGTCCACCATGGTACTGCCTTCAGCCCAGCACCATGAAAAGCAGAGCCACCTATACCACCTGCAGATTGCATTGAGACAAAGATTTCTGCTCTCATTTGTGCAAATTTCATTTCCTGGCAGCCAGAAGAAACTGGAAGCCAGGATTAGACCATAGTTACTTTTTTCTGCAACACCCCACTTCCAATCTCACACTGAATATGCCATAGGTGGCTGAAACCAAATGACAAATCCCAACCATCTCAGCAGCTTGTTCTGCTTTAACAGCAAGGGGCTGCTAATTGCTCTGTGAATACTCCCTGCTTAGTGCAATCAGCACGTCTGTAAATTTACTTTCTCTGAGACAGTCAAAAGTTACTCTCTAGCTGAGGCAAAGGTTGCCAAATTTGTTGGGCTACTTCTATATGAAAGCATTGTTATTTGCCACAGCAAGGCCCTAACAAAATCCCCTACTAGTAAATATCTGTAAAATCACCTGGGGTATTAATTTACTAGAATGATACCTTGCTTTTTAAGCCATGCTTTCCCCAGATAAATTTGCAAGGAAGTGCTACTCCCTTCCCATTTCCAGACATCGTGATTGAAGCTGCCCTTGTGTACCTGGTCATCCCAGAAGGATTTGGCCCCAAGAAGAGTCAGTTCTCTGAAATCCTAAAGAAGCCAACTGGTTAGAACAACAAATTTTCTAGAAGCCCTAATGAAAGCAAACCCACAGGTGCTAATGGGAAGCATCTCACAGTCAGTCCACTGACCTCTTAACTTGATAGGACACAGACAAACTCACAGACCAACTATGCAGCCAAAAACCCAGCCACAAGCCAGTATCATACTGGGCTCTGCTGTATTCCATCTACTACTGGCATTACATGGATTTACTCAGAAAATGCTTGCCCACTGGTGGGCAAGATAGGCTAAGACAGTGATCCAAGAGCAAAAGCTTTTCAGTTATCACTTTTTCTCTCCTTAGCCATACCATAAAGCTAAATTTTATTTCCAAGGAGGCCCCCATTTTATTTAACTCAACCTTCACCATCCCTCGTCCTCTAAAATCCACATCCACACCATTAGGCAGTAAGTTCAAGGCTATCAAACAGCAAGCAATTAATGGTAACAACTGACTCAGCCTTTCTTTTCTTCCACCAGTAGTTTGTGGTCTTCTTGAGCTGACTTTAGAAAAGGAATAAATTGAATATATTCCAACTAGCAAAACATTATGCACCCTGAGAAGGGAAAATAAAACAGAGTGGATGTGACTGCAGAACTTTTATTCAACCTGTATTCAATGCTTTGCCATTCACAGGCACTTTCACTCAGAATGGCAGTAGTAATAGTAGTAGAATGGCAGTAGTCATTTGCCAACTTCTATATGTTCATCTCTTGGTTACTCTTGACTATAAATATTTTTCTTACAAGTCATTATGTCAAATGCTAGAACTTTGCACAGAGCTGTGGTTAAATATTCCAGACCTCAAGAATCATGTTCAAGTCAGAGTAGCTTTTATATGGCAATGTAAAATTATTTTATTCTTTAAGGGTACCATCTAGAGTTTGGAAGCAGTTATGCTACCCGTCAGTCAACCATATAGGCTAAAATATTTACTAAGAAGTGGAAAGTAGCTACTGGAGGCTAATTCCCATTACTAGATCCAGCACTTCCTCCATGATCTGTATTCTAACAAGATGGGAATAATTATGGCATATTCTGAAAAATTTAAAATCTCTGCTCACTATATAGCTTTTTTTATCTAATGCAATGGACTAGATGCAATGGTAATGTTTTTACCAAAGCCAGTGAAAAACACTGCAAGAGTTTCAGGAAGGTCATGTGCATTGTAATGAAAATATTTTGTCACATTTTCTCATCATTCTATTGCTTTTATTCATACAGACCCAGTAATTAGCAAATATCACATTCATCTGAAGAAGATACCTTTCCACTCCCCGAAAGGCTTTGCCTGGAACACAAGTAATCAGTATTTTTTGCTGCTCCAAATTAAACATAGAAAGATGCACAAATTAGTGCTTTCTAGCTGGCATAGATGCAATAGATGAAATACTGTTTAGGAAATTAAGGCTAAAGAACACGCTCAGCAAATCCAGACACTCAATCTACACACACCCAGGAGTAAACCAAGCATCTCCAATGCTATTTCTCATCACTCAAGAGGGAGATGTGAAAACTTCACTCACAATATTTGCCACAACAACAAGAAGAGCGTTCACCTTCTGCTCCTGATGGGTGGTGATTTACAAGCCCAGAGTGACGGTCTTGTTACCACAGATGGAGACAGGCTCCGTGTTTAGACTTGTGACAGGCTGAGTTCCAGGACCCCAAGAGGGCTCTCAGTTCCCTGCACAATGGGAGGTCAAAACACAAACCAAATAGGGGCTATTGCTGCCAAGATACCACTGAACTGCACAAGGGAAAGAGGTTAAAAAAAAATAACAATCAAAAGAGTGCACAGTGTTTTCAAGCCAGCGTTTTAAACGTGTTGTCCTTTGAACTTGGAAGTCAACCTGAAATAAAAGTACATGTTGAGGAGCACTCTGCAGACAGCCCAAGGCTTCATAAGTTATTCAAACTCTGTCACCAAGACCATCAAAATAAAAGTTCTGGGAACATAAACTAGGCAAAAATTGTGCAGCGCAAGCCCCACTCCACTTGTCCAATGGTTTAAAGACAAGAAGCAAATATAAGCAAGTTTCTTCAACCCTAATGTGCATTACAAGCAAAATGTTTGTTCCTGTCTTTCAGGGAGCCAAGTACTGTATACACACAACCACTAAAGAATTACAGCACATTTCTGGAAAGGACTGTCACTAAGGTAAAACATTTTCCTCTCAGAAATCAGTCCTTGATTCTCCTTTCCTCCCCCAACAGAGACATCAGCCAACTGTTTGGTGTGAAAACAAATTTTCCCAGTGTGGCCACAAGCTGAGCTAACACAAGAAACATTTCCTCTTCCCCAGCTTCTGCAGATGATGGGACTTGGTCCCAGGGCATTGTATTTTGTTTCAGTCTAGAGCTGCACATCAGCCCAAGGCTGGGAATCCCACCCTCTCACCCTGGTATGAAGGAAACAGTGTTGAAAGGAAAGCATTTGTCTCCAAGAGGGAGGATTGTTTTTAAGGACTAAACATTTAGCTGCTTAGGGTAGGAACCATGTAAAAGAATTTAGCCAGAAGTATGTATCCAGCTAGAATAACTTTTCTCAATATGTTGTAATTGGTTTTGTCAGTAAAGTTAAAAGATAAGCAACAATTTGGTTGTGTTTCAAGAAGCAGCCACCCTGCTTTTTAACAGAGTAATTAAGATCCAACAAAGCATATATGGGTTTATTCACCTTTGTCTTGGTACATAAACCAAACCCAATTTGGCAGCTATCCTTCTGAGCAGCAGCTCTGCTGTGGAAAAACAAACAGTGGTGCAGGTGAGCATATACAAATCAACAAATCTGATTTTGACCAGATATGGATCATATTCAAGGAGGTGTGGCTAAATGCCATAGCCTCCAAACCAAAGCTGGAACCCCATTTTTCAGTGCCCAGATAAGGTGGCCCACATGGAATGCGTGGTATCTCCATGGCATTGCTGTGCAGAGACAAGTTCATCCTTAGGGTCAGACAGCTACATCCTCTTTTGCACAGTGTGTTCATTCACACAAAGTTAAGAGCAGCTCACAGTAGTTTCGCACACACCCTGAAAATCAAAAACCCAACCCAAAACACCCAGCTCTCCCTTGCACAGCCTTTTCACAGTAAGTTTGAAGATGTACAGCAACCTCGAAAGACTTTCTGGGGACTACAAAGCACAAAAGCTATAACAGAAGAAAGCCCAGATGATGTAAAATGAAAATCTGAAGAGTATTAGGTGCCTGGTGGGATACTCAAGGACATCTGACTGGGTTATGCTTACACTGCAACACTTCTGTTGTAGCAGTTCAGTGTAGAGGTGCTCTGATACAATATTCAGCTGAGGCTTCCAGCATTTAGTATTTGCTGAGCTCTGACCTGAATTCTGCTGGTTCCCAGGTAAAACAGCTTACAGTTCAAGGAGAGGAGTAGTGCAGTTCAAATACAGCAGCTATTACAGACTAAGAAAAATATAGACAGATGTCAGCTTCTGATGCCTGTGGAGCTTTGAAGTCCAGCTTGGAGATCCAGTGGGGAAAGGAATTGGCTCCAAGCAGAAGTATTATTTCTGAAGGCTAAACATTTGGCTGCTAAAAGTACAAAGCATACACTAATCTAGCCAAGTTCTGTGTGCTAAACATGCAACATTAGGAAGCAACAGATGTACCTATTTAGTACATCTGTTTAGTAAAGCATCAAAATTCCTATTAGGAATTTTACACTGAGAGGACCTACATACAAACTTTTTGAGAACCAGGCACCAAGCTGTATAGCCCTTCTGATTTGTTGAGATAAGCAACTAGAAAAAATAATTAAAAGGCTGTAGGAAAAATAATGGAACTTTACTTTCATTAAATGTAACCACTTTTTTTTTTTTTATTACCCCCTCTTCTTCAAATAGCCAAGATTTCTGCTCTCAGCATCTTGAGACATACAATGGGAGAAACAGGACAAATAATTTCATATCTGTATAATGTTCTGTACCCAGAACCCACATACAGAGACTCAACTGACCAAACTAAGGGGCCCTGTTAGTTCTGGGATTTGCAAGTGAAAGTCTTCATCACTCATTGTCCTGGCACCAAGCAGGAGCCTAGAGCTTTCAGAAGTTTATTATTCTTGTTCCCCAGTACATAGTGTCCCACTGATGCATTTAAACAATAAAAAACCAACCAAACAAAAAAGCAGACACAAGCTTATCACTGCTGGGGTGTGATGTCAAACTAACACCATCCAGAACTGGAGGAAGGTTTAAGCTTGCAAAATCCAAGGGGAAAGAGGGAGGGAACCACACAACCAATGGAGCGCAGGTGACACAACTCCCAAGAGAGGATGCAACCAAAACAGAGCTGACTGGAGGCATTTTTAGCAGCCTGCTGTGCTGAACCAAACTTTATTGCCTCCAGCACAGCTCTGTTAGCTGCCCCTTTCCATGTTGGCTCTGCACAAAACTTGAATGCCTGAAGTATTTTCTAACTACTCAAGACATTGGAACTGCATAGTAGCTAGACATGCAGGAGCTTCCAAGAAAACTTAACAAGACACTCCAGGCTTAGTATTGCTAATATTTCTTTTCTCTTAGCTTTGCATTTCCTTACTCAACTTCAAAGGTTTTTTAGTTGCACATTACTTTTACCCTCTTCCCTTTCACTGAAACTTTTACTCCCTCTCTCCTATCAGCCTCCATGAAGGCCACTCATTTTTCCACTCACCTTTTAGCCCCAGAAAGCTTGCTTTGTAGCCACAACAATCTGCCCAGATCAAAGGAATGGTATCCACAAAAACATGACACCCAGTTCTTTCCACCTACTCTTTTCCTACACAGCCCTTTTGCAGCTTACAACATTCTACCACTGGCTCAGAGTCCTGCAATATTCCCAAAATTTGTATGTACCAATACAGTCCTAGAGGACAAGGCTCTTGCTAGCCACTTCATTTGTGCTCATGCCACTAACCCAGACCAAGCTGACCCAACAATTCCTTGCAGACTTAGCAGCATTAAGCCCTCTCCTACCAGCTGCACCAGGCCCCAGTCTTCCTATAGGTTCCTGCCAGGATTGTGATAATTCATATCAGCTGTAGCTTAGAACCAACTTTCTTCCAGCTGATGGTATTTCAAGTCATCTCATCCTGGAATAACAGAGCTAAAGGGGTGACCATAGTTTTTCTGACTAACATGTTTCTTCTTCTGAGAAAAAAAAACATGTGGTGTCATCCTTTTAAGGGCTTTTCCCTGGTTTGCTAGGGGGAAAAAGAATGCTTAAAGGAACCAAAGCAAGTACCCATTCCTGTCTCAGGACTATGTGATGTTCCCCCTTACTGCCCTTTAGAAAGGGCTCCATTTCTCTTTACAAAGAACAGAGAGAAAAGACCCCAACATCTCTCATCTTCCCAAAAGAAGGGCTTGACTTTTCAAACAAATACTCAAAGAGGAAGACATACCAAAAACCATCCCAAATGAGGAAACAGTTAAATCTACACCAAAAGAGGTATTAATTTGCACTGAAGTCAACAGGATCAAAGTGTGCAAGTTTCTCTGAAGTAGATTAATGGGCCAACTGAGCCCAGAAAGACAAACCTTTGTATAACCCATGGTAGAGTTTGGATCTATGTTTGTAAAGCCACACATGCTTGTACTGCCTTGATTCAGCAAGGCAGCTGCTAACACACTGCTCTAATAAAGTTTTGAAACTTACTTGGATAAAAATTGGGCCAGAGTTGAAGGACATGGTCAGAAGTGTTGCTTAGCAAGTATCTGGTTGACTGAGATTTAATAATGGATAATTAGAAAAGCATCCCTCCACTTCAACAGTTTGAATAGTTCTACTACAGTCCAAGTAAGAGTAATCCAAGTTTGTGTAAACCCATACCAGAGGAAAACCATTTTTGTGAGTTAAGGACCAGCCAGTCAATGTTCACGTACAATATTAAGCTTTACATTTTCCAGGGCAAACCATGGATGAGAAAAGGACTGCTTGTGCTAGGATCACTCTACAGAGAAGTTCCTTTTCTCCTCTATTTTTCAAATTATTGTGTTTACCCAGGGTCACTCATGGGGAAAAAATGAGTGGGTAGTCAAACACATATTACTTAGTTGGAAAAACAATAGGGAACTTTTTAAAAGGAGAGAAATGAGAAGACCAAATTGACTTGAATTTATTTGACTTGAATTTTCTCCTCATATGGGAAAACAAATGGATATTTACATACTGTAAAGTGTCTAGCCACCAAAATAATGTCATCAAAAAGTCATCAGGAGAAAGGTCTTACTATTTGGATAGATTTTTTTTCCTTCTGTGATTCTTTCTTCTTGAAGTCTAAATAAACACTCAAGCTGAAGCCACATTTTATCTGTTGGAAGTCTGGGGAAGTTGCAAGCCCCAGTGTTTAAAGAGCAAAACTTTTTCTCTTGCTGAGCAGCAAGAGGAAGGCCTCAGGGAGCTGAAGGAGAGGTTTCACAGCCTGAAGGAATCTCCTATTCAGACTGATTAGGATGGGACACTGTGGGAAGACTTCCAGTCCTCTCCAGTTGCAGCTGGAGTCAAACAAACAGTCTTAAGTACATTAACAGAAGAAGCAGAGATGTTCACCCTTATGGGATACACCCCATAAAACACAGGAACATCACCTGGAGTCCTAGAGACATCTTAAGCTCTTGCTTTAGGAGGCCACAATATTCTATAAAACCTCCATCTGAGAGGTGCTGAGGGCTCTCCTTACCTTTACATTGCAGTGGCAATTACAGGCTCTCCACACATCAGAAGGATGAACTTCCCATGCTTCTAGCTCTCCTAGGAAGAAACTGCACACCCAGCTTCATAGGGCCACTGACCACCAGCATAGGTGCAGGAGAGCTGGGAAGGGCTGCTGGGCTGTGACTTCCCAACAAGCTGCCCAAGACACCACCTGGAAGATGCTACTGTCAAGCCTCAGCTTTAGCAGGACAGCAACAGCTGCCATTTTATCTTGTGATTCATATCACTGACCCAGGTGATTCCACTCATGCCAGCAAAAACCTTGCTGTGACCCACTTTGATTTTCAGGTGAGACAGAGAGCTTGGAGCTGTGCTCAATTTTCATTTAAGACAGCACTTGGAAATCCTAGAACAAATGGTAATTGTCTTATTGAAACTTAATTAGTAAATTTCAATGGGATTTTTCCCTCCCAGTGTCAGCTAGATATGAATGTTGGGAAACAAACCCTTTCAGACATCAAAGCAAGAGAGTGATTATTTCTGAATTTCAGGGCGAGCCTGAAACTGGATTCAGACCAATACTTTGAGACACGTTTTTTAATTTTGAAAAGCCATTGCCCAATGTGATTTCCCAAGACCTCGAGCCTTGGTCCATACGAACTTTATCCCCCACATTCCTCCTGGTGGCCAGTCCATTGTTTGTGACCATCCCCAGTAAAGCTGTTGTCAATAATTTACTCAGCCCTCAGCTAACCAAGGCAGGGATGGTACCAACAAGGCCACGTGAACATCCCAAGCTATAGCCGGGTTATTTCACACTTGATGCAAAATGAAAAATAAAGCCCTGAGCATTCCAGTCATACCAACTGTGCTCCCAACAGTGTTTTTAAACAAATCTCCACTGTTTGAGGGACGAAGCAGAACTGGAGTCTGTCTGCTTCGATTTAAATCTGTCCCTGAATGATGTCCATGAGTTAACAGGGAGAATTACAAGGGAAGGAACAAATAAACATTACAAAAAGAAAAAGAAAACCAGACTTTTTAAACACTCAGATGCCTGGATAGTTCCCAGGCTAAGCATCCAAGTGTTAAAGAAAAAACAAAATCTTCTCAGTGGCATACAAGCTCTGAAGCTGCATTCCCTATTGGTGAATCAGGTATAGATCTACCAGAAAGGGCAGAGAAGGGTGATCTCTGCCTTGTTCCCATCAGCTGTGCCTTGCAGGGTGCACAGTCTCGGGCCATAAAATAGAGGTGTCTGCGGGCACACAACACACTCCAGGTGGGCTGGTGTAGAGGTTGTCCCTGTCCTCCCCAGGGAAGGGGGAAGCCATCCAGGAAAGGGGTTTTGTCTGCCAATATGGGCCATACACTTGGTGCAGTCAGGTACAAAGACCCTTAGCTACTGTACATGAAGGAGGGGCCTGGCTACTACTGTTTTTTTAGGACCATTTCTGCCTTTGCTCTTTACTACAGTTAGTACAAGACTTACTAAGCTTTGTTTTGACTGCACTATAGTTAGAGTCTTTCTTGTTTAAGGGCAATGGCCCCATGGTTCTCTTTGTGCCCACGCTTACACTACTGCAGGACAAAGAGAGAGGCCAGGGAACTCCTCACTCTGCTATGTGTGAGACATTAGGGGCACCAACTATGGAAATGTGGGCAAGGAGCCACCCATCACAGCCTGGTGTTAATGTACAGCACTGAAACATGGCAAGTCCCCAACAAGTGACAGTAGGTCACTTAAATGGTATCTAACTTGTCCCACAAAAAAGCCATCTAGATACCCATTTGGCCCGGATCTCATATTTATGTGGTTCAAATTTATGCCCACGTTTAATGCAGAAATGTTAGAGCTTGAGTGTAATTTGTGTTTGTACTTCTAATAGCTACCTAGAAAATATTAGACAAAGCCAATAAAAGGAAAAGCTTTCCCCTGTCTCTCTCCTGAAACTCCTCTTTAACTTAACCCAATTTTCCAAGTCACTTAGAGGCCTTTAAATAAAATGAAATTCTAATGATGTCGCTGCCATGAATAATTAATTGTACCAGTACAATCTCTCAAACAAAATCCATTCTCATTAGATTAGAGGTTTTCTCAAGACACACGAGTTCATTATGGCATTTTTACATCCTTCTTGTCTCTTGCGTTTCTTTGTCTTTCCTTATCTATGTCTTTTCTTATTTGTGTCTGAGACCCAGGACTCCATCACCTCGGCAGGGTCCAGAATGAAATGCCAGTTCCCAGGGAAAAGAGCTCCTGTACAACCAGGTACACAGTGGCAGGTGTGTAAAAGCCCTGTCCATGACTTACTGGCAGCCCACAGGGTTGGGCAGTTCAACTGGACACTCCTGTTTCCAGAGTCCAATCCTGTTTCCCAAAGGTTTATGTTCTGCTGAAAGCTCTAACCTTAAACAGTATAGGGAGCATGGTTCAAGTTTTGTGTGAAATTTTCATTAAGGACATTGTCTGTGCTTTAAGTTACAGGAGGCTAAAGAGTATTACTATACTGATACTACTAACAAGGCTTTTTTTTTTTTTTTTTTTTTTTTCTTTTTTAATCCATCTTTGTATTGAGATTCAAAAGCATAATAGGTGAGTTAAGGATAGAATTAACTGATTTGTCTACCACTGTTTCAGTAGGCAAAACTTCCAAGACACTCAGAACTACATTTATCTGGAGACCAAAGAAATTATTTTCAAGTAGGAGTCATTCATAGTATCCTTAACAACAGGCTTTATCACAAGAAATAGAACTTCTGTACAGACAAGAGCCAATTTAAACTGCTGGCATCTAACACATTTTTTTTGTGAGCCTCTGAGGGTACAGGCCCATCCAGTGGATCATATTCTTCTTTTGACAGTGACAATAGTGTAAGGAATGAGAGCTCTCTGAAGTCCCCAAAGGAACATTAGTCCTTTATAAGATACACCAAAATAATATGCTGATCACTGAGTGTCTTCAGGAATCTAATTTGGTTTTTCACAGAGGCAAGCATTACTTTTGATGCTGGGGGCAGATTCTAAGTCTGATAATTACGTTTCATCTCTTAAATGTGCCCTGTGACTTTGGTGGAATATGGCATTGCTGTGCTACTTGGGATGGTTCCTCACAACCTGCAAACCCTGAATGCACAGAGTGGTAACAGGGCACTGGGTCATAGAACTGCAAGAGACCTCTGCTCTGCCACAGGAGTCCTCAAGCACCATGTTACAGCTGCCTGCAGTTTTCATCCACATCACTTTTCTTGGGAAGATACCACTTCCATGGTTAGGAATCATCTTCTGGCCCAATTTAATTCTTGAAGCTTATATCCATTTTTCTTTAGGCCAGATTTGTCCTTTACACTAAAGAGCTATTCATCCTGAAAGAGTTGATCCCCTTGATGTATTCACAGGCAACACTCATCATTTCTCAGATTTCATCTTTTTAGATGATTTAAATTACCCTGATCATCCAAATGTCCCTTTCCTCCATGCCACTCCACTTTAGAGATTATCTGTGGTTAAAGTGGGAGACTGGAACTGTTCATAGCATTGCACATTAACACCTTGAACAGAGGCATTAATAATTCCTTCCTTTCTGCCAATACCTCATTTAAGGTACCTTAAGATGTCAGGATCATGGATACTTTTTTCCTGGTTACTTTTTACCTGCAACTCCTGTGAACCTCTTATCCAACATGCCCAGTTATTTTGCTGCTTCCAAGTGCTACAGCCTTGGTTTATAAGAGTTATTCTTGTTATTAGTCACTAATTTCTACACCTAGCTCTTTGGATTGCTGCATTTCACCCCATCTTCATTAGCCCAGGCCTCACTGAAGGACATCACTCTCCCCTTTGTGTTGCTGACACCCCATAATTTCACTTCAGTATCAGATTTCCTTGGCACTCCCAAGCCTGGCCACGGACGTGCTCTGGCTATGAGAACTGTAACCACATCTATCACTAGAAGACCCCAAGGTAAGGGGATGATACCCCTTACTGTCTGACTGCCCATGTTAATCCATCCTGAAAAACTCTGCTTGTTCTTATGCAAGACCATTAACTGAACTATGGTGTATGAATTTTTCCCTTCAAGGCTGTGTTTAAAAACATGTCTCCAGCCCTGTAATCCCTCTGTCAGCAAAACTTCCTGTTATCTCTTCTTTATCTAGCTTTTGTATTCATCCCTATCTCATCCATCTAAACTCATAAATTCTCTCAAAGGACCATAAAATCTGCTCTGCCAGACATGATGTTTCATGTTCCAGTTGTCTCTGCAGCACTTCCTTGTAAAGCTTTTTTGTTCAAAGTCGGGAGAGGTTTAGCACTTTTGATGTCAGCAGCTCTGAAACTCCAAGTCCCTGAGCTCATTACTCCCCTTTGCTCTGTTTGTTACTACTCTCAAAGTTTTCTTCCCTGAAATAAAGCATCTTGGTTTTCTTCAACTGCCTTTCAATTTAAAACAACTCTATTGGCATTTAGTCAATACAAGAAGTTTGATTTGGTTCTGATAATCAGTTCTTCCATAATATCCTTGCTCCTGATCATGAATGAGTCTGCAGTACTGATGACTTCTACTAGAGTACTAGTAAAAAAATCTGCTAGTTACTGGACAAAAGACTACCAGGATCCCACTAATCCTTGCTACTGTTTCCCCTGCTTAGGTTTTCCAAATCAAATTTATTTACAAAAACCCTAATGTTTTGAAATCTAAGCCTGAGTACCTGCAAACAAGACTCACTACACTAGAACATTATATTTTTATCCTTCCCATAAATATTTAATCCAAAGCGAGTCTGTATGACCAGTGTTACCCCATTTTGTCATCTCTCATACTGTAAACACAGTGCCATTGATGTCTTTAGCTTTATTAATCTTTCTTAACAGTGCACTTCTTTGAACACCTGATTTTCTTTTACGATCTCAGTTACCAAAATGTATTTGCAGTCCCACTGAGATCCTTTGCCAGTAATTCATGTGACTCTATGGTGATGCTAATTACATGTTTATGTTAATATCTTGCTGGTCTTGACACTACAATTGTGATTTTTTAAAGAAACTGAAAGATTTGTATAATTATACATTACTCAACATCATGTAAATGTCCTGCTCCTCCTTAACTGAAGTATCCTTTTTTCAGTAAGCTGGGCCACTTGGCTCTCACTAAAATTTGTACTTTATGACATTATGTACATAATAGAGGTCTATCTGCCCTGGTACTCCTTTCTCTACTACTGTATTCTACATATCTCATTTTCTCCTCCTTCTGTTGAGACACCTCCAAGCTTCTCAGGTCCTGCAATCACAGATTTAGTTCTGTTAGTCACATTTAGTTCTGTTAGTGGTAACTCTTCCAACCAGCTACCACAGTGTATATATAGTGTGTGTATATAGTGTGTATATATATTTGTGTATATATACACCCTCAGGCCACCAGCAGACCAATACCAGTTTGCTCTGCTTATCCATCTCTGCAGACACAAGGACCCTTCTCAAGGGTCTGACATTTTGCCACTCTCCTTCTTCAGGCCACCTCCACCATTATCTCAGGAGCCATCTCTTCTTCTGCCACTTTGTTTTTAAAAAATAATGCACAGCATCCTCACACCAGCTTCATGGCTCTGGCTGCTGGGCTTCCCTGCTCTTTACAGATGTGTTTTTTTGCAGAGGGCAGCTCCATATCTTCACTGAAGCCCAGAAACTGGTGGTTCATTAACTACAGTTCAAGGCAGAAAATCTTTCTCATGGTCTAGGGCTGACAATTGCTCTTCTGCACTCAAATACCCGAATGTTTTGCAGCAGATTCTGACAGTGCATGTGTGTAGGAGCTAAACAGTAGCTCCTCAGATATTCATGCAATTGAATGTGAGTGTATGTGAGTCTCTGTGACTAAACAGAGTGAGTCAGTCTGTTATCCCGACAAGGAAGGTCACTACAGCTATTAAATTACAATGGGCAAAAACATTAGGGTAGCCATTAAAATCAAAACCAAATTGATTTTTGAGATTATCATTACCCCTATTTGCAATTACAATTTTTCCTCTTAAAAATGGAAAATTCTACATGGAGAGGGCAGTGAAATGAACTCTAGCATTTTCTGCTAAACTCAGAAAATTAAGATAATTCATCCTTAATGTTCCCTGACTTAATTTCTTTGTCTTTTACTATCATAAAAGCCAGAGAATATTAAGTGGTATCATCTGTGATGTGGATACCAAGGCAACAGGCTCTCAGCTTAAGGACACAGTAAAATTTCATGGTACTACTATGGAGTCAACAAAGCTCTAAAACCTGTCTCAGTGATGCTACCCATGCTCTCAAATATCTGGTTTAAGAACTTACCTGTATTTGTGATCTTATTATTCTTTGTACTGATGGGACACTGCAAACTCTCAGTGATGGGCAATTATACCACATGAAGGCAAAGTCCCTCCACAAGAAAAGCAGAAATTGAGTTTTAGCCTGGTATCTTGTGGGAATTTTTTTCACAACCTCTGTCTCAAGTAGTGACATTTCATATTGTTAAATTCTTCACAATAGCCCTGATCCAATTTAAAATCATTGGTAAGATCAGTTTTAGAGCTGACATGGAACTGCCAGGAAAGGAGAGAAGGGCAGAGACAGAAGAAAAGATTTTTCCAAGTGATAATTCAGTGCTTTCATACACCACAAAAGCCAACAACCAAACAGAGCTTTCCAGCAACAGCTCTGAATGCAAAAAAAAAAAAAAAAAGAGGCCAGGATCTTTGTCCACATTAACAGAGAGGCTCCAAGAGCAATATGAAGCAGCACACTAGCCAAAGAGAAATCACCCTCAGTATATACAATGGAATGGAAATGAAAGATAGCCATATTTATTTCTTCTTTGAAAAAGTAAGCAAATAAGTAAATCCCTACTGTATAACCACCTACAATTTCTTGCATAAGTTCAGCTTTTTTGACTAAAAAAATTGGCATTATTTCCCTTCCATAAATACTAAAATTCTACCTCCTTCTTTAACAGACATCAGACATCTGAGAATTTTTTCTGTTTACAAACACACAGCAAAGAGGAAGAGACCTTCCCAAAAAAGTGTTTCTCCTTAAAACACATCCCCTGAGCTTTACCATCTGTTTCTCACCACTGCCCATCATCATGCTACGTGAGTCTCACAGAAACAAAACAATGCCAGAACAAGAAAAAACAAACTTTAACTGTACAGTTGTCATTATAATCTATGCCTCACATTGTACAGATGGAAGGTCCTTAAATTTCAGTCAGAAAAACTGGAATGATGCCAGCATGGGGAAGAACGAAAGGAAATTGGGATCTATTTCCCATCATATTCTCTTAAGTACTTAGTCACCTGCAAAAGGACAGAAAAGAGACCCACTTGAAATACACAAATAATTCAAGGTAGAGAGAAACTGAAGGATTTATGATATTATATATTTTACATATATATAAAATTATGTAAGTCTGTATATAGTTCAGATAACTTTGGGCCCATATCTATAGTGCAAGCAGTTTATTAACTGGTGTCATATGATACACATACACCAGAGAAGGGGGCCAAGATTTTTAGGGTTCTGCCTACATTTTACTCACATGTGTTTCCTCAAACCCAAGATGCTGTCCAGGCTAGTTTAGTGCCTTAAAAATTTGCATTCCTAGTTCCCGAATGGGTCTTTGGAACAATAGCCATGGTCTCAAGAGACAAAATCTTTAACAGCAACAACTTCTTTAGATGTTGCCAGCCAGTGAGTGGTGGCCTCATGCCACATCATACCACACTGTCCCACTCCATTGCCCTGGATGATCTGCTCATGTGCCCATGGAGGGAATCAGAGCAGAAAACAGATTCAGCCTTTTCAAACCCAGTAAAAACGACCACCTCTACCTGACTGAGCCCTTGCCTGCTGGCATGCTGCTGGTGACATGGATAATGTCACCAGTAATACGTATTACAGTACCAGATCTCTGCAGATACTGTCACCTCATGTTGTAAAGTACCTCAAAAGCCCTCTGTCACAGGCCACAAGAATTCCAGCCCTCACCAGAAAAATGTAATTGACAAAACAACATTAAGAAGGTATCAGTTGTCCTCCACCAGCAGCGGTTGGGAAAACTTTTCCAGATGACTTAAGGCAAACGTTTGCTTCAGCGATTAAAAAAAATACTTGTTCTGAAGAATCATAGCTATTTGCTAGGAAGACCCAGGCTGTCTTTTGCAATAAAATTAATAGGTAGGAAAAATAATTTAAGACATATCAAGACCAAGTCAGACATAATCATCTTAATTAATGATGTTCGTGCCGTAGCTTATGTGCTACGCCCTACCCTAGTGGCCACAGGCAGAAAAAAAATTAAAAATCAACAGTCTTGGAAAATTAGCACAGAGCCCATTGAACTGATGATCCCACATTTCTCAGAGCCAGTTCTGTGTCACATAATCTGGAGGCTGGTTATTGTCAAGCAGATGAAGACAGCAGGGTGCCTGACTTGTTAGAGCAGCGCTTGACCAAGCGGCATCAGTTACCCCATGGATCTGTCAGGATCTAACTGCCCGGGAACAGGCAAGCTACAGGCACGACTGTCTGGAGACAGCCTAGAGCTACAAAAAAACCAAAAAACCCAAAAAACTAAAAACAAAACAAACAAACAAACAAAAAACCCCAAAACAAACAAAAAAACCCAACCTGAAACAAAAACAACCAAAAAAAGGGAAAAAAACAACCAAACAAAAACCAAAACAAAAACCAACCAAACAAAAACAACCAAAAAAAAAAAAAAACCAAAAAAAACCAATACAAAACAAAACGAAAAAGAGAGACAGCAGTGGGAGGAATTTCTCCGCTCCCTGACCCATCCACCTATCTCAAGCAGGACCCACACCTTTTAGCAGCGGCGGCGGAGGAGGGGTGAAACCTGGCGCCAACTGCAGCACAGCTGCCGAGGGCACCACACAAGGGTTTGGGTTACTGATGCTGTTTTTAGGGGAAAGCTGCCAAGCTGAGGCCGCCAGCAGACGCTTGGTACAAGCGACAAGCGGCCGCGTTTTAAGCACACGACGCCGCTCGGTCCTTCAGCGGCCCCCGCTTTCCCTCCACCCCGCCACCGCCATCCCTCTGCCAAACCAGCACCACCCGCACTTTCCCGACACCACCAACAGGGGATGCGGCGCTGCAGAACCGCGGCTTCCCCCAGCGGACCCCGCAGGACCCGATCCCGATCCCGGTTCCGGTTCGGCCGGGTCCGGTGCCGTCCCGCGGGCGGCGGGGCTGTGCGGCAGCGCCATCTAGCGGCGCGGGGTGCCGGGCGGGAGAGCACGCGGGGGAGTGGCGGCTCCACCCGCATCGTTCCGTCACACGTGACGTCACTTGGCCATTTCGTCTTATTACTCGTTTCCTTAATTATCCCTGGTTAGCAAATTAGAGCATCGAGGGCTCGCCGGCAGGATACATCGCTGGTTTATTGTTACCGCGCGTTGCTGCGGGTATTTCATCCCTCCGGTATAACCTTGCACCAGGTTACCCAACACAAAAGCCACCCAAACGTGCTGGTTTTAACCCAAAGCCCAGGTTTTGGCTTTCCCTATCGACCAGCACAGTCTTTCTGGCTGTGTAAAATAAACACATTCACACATCCGCACAGGTTTTTAAAAACTTAAATACCCACAACTCCATTGTCTTCTCACGTCTAGATTCCCCCTCCCTGCATTTCTGCAAAGCTAGGGGAAAAAAATGTCAGTGACCTTGTTGTAACTAAGTTTTGTCCTACTTAAATACCCATCCCCCTCACGACCATGAGGCTTAACTTGAACTGCAGTTGCAGCCACCCCGCTCTAAGCCCTCTACTCAAAAAAATTACCGGTAGTTTTGCAGTTTATCCCTAAGATAGCTAAAACTATGTGAGGATGAGGAAAACCAGTTAATATCACCCTGGTGTTGAGGTCTAAATGAGAACATTACCCTGATGAGAAGTCTAAATTAAATTATAGGAATTTAATCCTTCTTTCCCTTCTACTCTTCCCACAGCCTTGAAATATTTTAGGACCAGCTTTATTACAGAAGTGGCCCTTAACAGCTATGCTGTTCTAAGCCCTGGATAACAAAGCATTAAATGTAAGTGTAAACAGAGACCAAGAGAATGCACATCTTCATTCAGCTTCACCATCCCAGGCCCTGACAGTAACTGAAGCAGTGAAATCACATTAGTAACACAAACACACATTAAGAAACAAAAAAACTAGTATTTGTTGTTATACTGCAGCATTTCCTCATGTTATTTAAACAAAGACTAAAGCTCTAAAACAAGCACAAATTAATTTCGTGGTAAGGAAGTGGAAAATTATGTGATTTGGGAACTCCCCCACCACTGTGCTTGCCTATAAATTCTAAAAGAAGAAAGTCAGCCACGCTCAGCTTTTTATGGATGATTTTTCAGGTCTAGTATGTGCTCCCCTCCTCTCCAACCAGTGCTTTTGGATAGATCAACTTGTGACTAAGTCTTAACTGCTAAGCATTCATAGTGACACCTCAGCTGCTTCTAAAAGCCAAAGCTGCAAGTGAATCAATGCAGCCGAGAGCAAGAAGCTGCCACCCATGTGGCAGTAGCTGAACACCTTGGGTCCTCTAGACCCAGCAGTTTGTACAGCCACTGCTATGCAGAACGGGCAACCCCCCCTTCTTAGGGTGGGAATCATGCTGAAAACATATTTATTACCTTGTGTTAGGTTGATACTCAGAGGAACAGCAGCTTTGAAGCAACCAAGCCTTGTGAGTGATAAAGTAACTCATTCCCAGTTTGCATCATCCCTCCTATGCTGTTACCTGAGGGTACACCATCCCCAGGCAAAGCCACACTGGTGTTCAGGTAACTTGTACACCTGTGGCATCAAAGCTTCCCCAGCACAAGTAGCTCAGTATCACCCTGGACACTGCAGCACTTGGCTTGCACCAGATGCAGGCAGAACTGCAACCTGATTAGCAGGGGTGCAGCCAGCAGGTCTGTAGTTGTACTTCTGATTGCCCACCCCTGCCTATCCAGAAAGAACAGCTCAGAGTTGACAACCACTATGCTAGGTTATATTCTGACCTGCTTCATTATGAGAGGGAGGTTTTTTTTCTCTCTCTCTCAAAAAAAAAAAAAAAAAAAAAAAAAAAAAAGGCTTGTGGGTTGTATAGGAAACAAGCAGCAGAAATGTAGCTAATCACACTAAGATGGAACAACATGAATTGCATCACCTGTTACTATTACACATCTCACACACAAGAGCACTCTTCTTTTTCTCTCTGCTGCAGCACTAGTACAAAGGTACCGGTAGTGAAGTATGTCTGAGACAGAAGCAGCCTTTGCCTCAAGTACCATGTGCTACTTTCTCAACGAGTTACTTGAATTTAAGGGCAAAAAGGAGCAACTGGAAAGCCAGTGCTGCCTGTCAAGGTCTCCAAACCAAACAGCAGAATGAAGAAGAGCTTGCAAGCTCACAAGTTAGCAGGAGGAAAAGGATCCATTTGACCACATTTTGCACCCAAGAACACTCCAATTTCAACTTGTTACACCTGTTAAACCAAAACTCATGTTGCAATTTGTTGTCAGAAGCCCAGAGGTATGCTGGAATATACATTAGTTGCAAAGTAATTTTTAGAGTAAGCACAGGATTAAGAAAATGTGCAAAAGAACAGCTGTATGTTACCGTCTTCAGACACCAGCTCCATCACTACTGCTGATCTCCTCTCTTCACAGCATGTAGGGTTACAGGCTGAATATGCTTTGTGTTTGTTCCTGGTGTGACAGTCTCTGAATTTATTGCACTTGCTGGCACAGACTTGCACAGACTTCCTCTGGATGTAGGGATTCTGTCCTTTCATGTTTTCCTGCTTGGTAAGGGAAGGACTGACCTTCAATTGCTTTTTGTGTATTCAAAGGCATAAAAGCAGGTAATGCACAGGTATGCTAGAGAACCATTAATTCTAGGACACTTCCTATCCTGCCTTAATCCTCATGCTTTTTGTTCCATCTCATGTTATAGATCTGCTACAGTTCAGCATCTTAGCTTTGCCTACAGTCATGTACTAGTATATAGTTGAGTTTTGGTTAATGCTACTGAGCAGGTCCTACAAGGATAAACTAACAAAAAGCAACTGTTTTCCTGGGTTTCCAATTCTATTCCATCATCACCCATTACATTGTTCAATTCTATGCCTGAATTGCTCAAAAACCCATAAAAACCTGATCTAATTTTCATCAAGCTGTTTCCTATTCTGAAAAGAAAAAAAATGCACCTAATTTAGCTCAATCTGCTCTTCAGTGCTTGCTTCATACCTACTTTCTCTCACACCTTCCCCTATCTCTGCTCATCTCGCTGGCTTTCCTCTGCCTCCAACTCTTCTACCACTTCTTGGTAATCCTTCCTATCTCCTTATTCCTCACTGATTTTCCTCAGTAACTATCTTTTGCTTTTCCTTGCTCAAATCTTGGTATGGGTAAACAAATTTCTCCTTGACTATGAACAAGCAGTGACAATTCTGCAGTTTTTAACCAAATCAAAGCTGACAGCATAAGAGCAACTTTCTTAATCTAGTCTGCCAACTCTGGAGAGCTACCACCAATGGCAAAAATAAGCAAACCTCAACAATGAAACAAGAAGCAGCTACCCACCTGTAAGATGGAAACCAGTAAGTTTACAGATACATTAACCCCCGAGGCAAAAAGAAAAATTAACTTTTTAAGAGAAGTACAAGGGAGAACACAGGTAAAATAGACAAAACCTCTCCAATGCGTTCCAGAAAAAAGTCTGAAGACATCCAAGGCTGCCACTCCGTCATTCCTTTTAAAAATGTAAGGTTTTGCAATAGTTCCTTAATGTTCATTAAGTTGGATCCATCCATCAAATTCAAAAGGTATCCATTTCTTGGACAAGGTCTACACATTTTACCTTTATGGAGTAAAGAACCTAAATTGAAAGCAACCATCCATAGTAACTTAGGAGTAAATTATTATAATTAAACTTGATTTATTCATCACTGTTACCTATACAGCAAACTGATGCCTGTAAGACCTATTTATATTTCACATCTTCTGACAGATTTGAAAACAATAATTATTTTGTAATTCAAAAGACATTCTATTTAAGCTGTTTAAATTAAAACCATTTTTCAAAATTTTACCGAGAGACAGCTCAAAAAGGCCTAGAAGTCCTGACAGATGCTCCAAAGTATAAATAAAAAAAAAAATTAAATTTTAAAACTTCACTGCATAGCTTCAGCAGTTACACATAAGCAAGTGAAAAATAAACCCACTATTTCTCACTTGTTCAGACCTATTTTAGTGCTCTGCCCTATACTTGAAATTAGAAAGCTGGACAGGCTTTCCTTTGGTTGTAATACAACAGAATCTTTGCAGTCATTTTTAAGTCGGATGGCACTTGATAACTTCAGAATTAGGAACAAACCCAAATATAACCTCTTGACTATGATTAAAATCTAAAGAAACAACAACAAAAAAAAAAACCTGAGAGAGTGGCATTGTGCTATTAACTCATAGACTTTTCCTTTCTCAGTTTTGATTAGGTTAATTAAGCTTAGGAATACAGATATCCTGCAGTCAATTTCATACCTGTGATTGTGTATGCACCACTACAAACATACCACCTTAGTCAGTATCAGTAATGCCACCATGACAATTTTATTCCACTCTCAAATCGATCATATCCTCAACCTTAGTGATTCACCATGTAGTTGTTTGCATTCAAATATGCATATAAACATCCAGAAGTTACCATAACAGTTTTTATTAAAAAAACCTAGTGTATATGTTTCTCCCCAGTACAGCTATATTTTTCTTAAAAAGTACTGTATGTATCAAACATGTAAGGTTTATCCCATCACTGACAACTGTCTTTGAAGAGCTGTCAAACATTTCCAACCGTAATGATCTCCACTACAGCCTCAAGAAAAAGCTTTTAGCTTCCTTATGTATGAGAAGAGGCTTAATATTTGTGGCATGCAGACAACATGCCATTAGCAAGTAATCCTTACGTTTACAGCATTCCCTCAGGAATGATACAAACTCCAAATCTCAAGTGATAATTCATACCCTGCATAAAATTAACATAAAATACATTACAGTTATTCAGATTAATAGATAGCATTTGGAAAGGTCTGTCAACATTCATATTTTTAACAGCTCTTTAAAGAGGTAATGGTGCAGATTAAGTACAAGCTTTTTGCCTCATTACAATACACATTTCAAATTAAAATAAAATATGGAAGACCAATATCTTTACATTTCATTCTTCAGAAAAAGAAGAATCTTAAAGAAAGCATTTAGTAGTCCACTTGTGCTTAAAAGACTCAATGCATGAGAAAACCAAAAGAAAAAAATACACATTTTTGTACACCATGATCAAAAAGATATTATAAATTTTCAAAAATTGCACTGTATTTAAAACACTCTAGGAATCTGCTCCACTTCTACGTATGGCTACCGAGGCTGACTGATGCAGTTCCTCTTCCACTTTAATTGCCAACCTGTGGAGGCCCTTCAGGGATGAGTGATGTGAAGAAAGTTGTGATAAAGGACCAAGCAGAAGCCATGAATCCAGGCTGCTGCTCTGTATTGGCATCTTCACCTGCATCTTCTCCGCTGTCATCATCAATGCCATCATCCATAAGTCGTTCCTTTAAGAAAGAAATTAAGCAATTCAATTGCTTATTTTCATAGTCCGACAGCAGAATCTTCCCCCATTAATTTCTCTCAGAACAACCTCCTGAAGAATAACTAGAAAGAAAAATTCTGTTCTACTTCAATCACAATTTTTAATTGTCATATTGGAAAAATACAGAATTTAAGCAGCAGGCACAACACTGAGGACATGGTGAAAGCTTTCTGGTTGAACTGCCTGCATTTCATCAAGGCTGACTTTCTGCCCAAGCATTACAGCATACTTAGGAGTATCAAAAGATTGTCTGCTCCTACTCACCATCTCTTCAAGATCAGGATTATTTGCATGTTGCCCATCACGGTTCACTTCCAGGTTATTGGCTGCCTGTTGCTGGCCTCCTTCTTGCCTAAAGGGGAACCACCCAGCTTGGTGTCTATATAAGAAAATGGAACAACTGAAAACCTCTCTTTTGAAAGAGGAAAAAGAAAGATTTTTCTGCTACAGCAAACTACTGCAGTACATTCTTCAAGTACTTTCAAATGACTGAAGCCACATGCATTGTTCTGCAAGCCTGTCTTTTATGCTGAATGGCTATTCTTTGATGTCTGGGTTAAGAAGCATCTTGCTAAGAGCTATTCTTTAAGTGTCAGAAGTGCTGATCCTTTGTTCCAGAATATGAATAGTTTATAGTGATTAGGTGATTAAATAGGTAAAATACTTTTTTGGCATCTCCTCCCCATTTTTAAGTACTTAAGTCATACTAATTTTCATAGTTTAAAGTTGATTTTCTGTGGAAAAAAACTTAATTTCAGCTTATGCCTGAACCACATCACCATTGTAAGGTAAAGAAGCCTCTCTTGTATCTTCAATTGTCTATGTTTTGACTTCAACTACCTAATCTGCATAAGAAATAGAGCAGCCCTTTTGAGGTCAGAGACTACAATATAAGGAAGCTCTTGATAAACTACATCCATCTAAAAGATAAAATATTACTGCTGTTTTCACTTCTATTTACATCACTAAAGTATTTTGATATATAAAGGGAAGTGATGAAAACATTACTGGTATTTCTTAATAAATCAGAAAAAGAGCTTAGATCTTTATTATGTGGAAAAAAACAAAAAGCAAGTAATTATGTCCCTGTAACTCCACCAGATCTAGTACCCACCCTTACAGTAGCACTACTTTACCTCTGCCTAGCACAACTTTCTGCACAAATCTATTACATTATTTCTGAAATTCAAATGACCTTAGCTCTCCAATTTTTCTTTCATATGCAAACAGCGTTTCAAATTCATGCAAGCATACACTTGGCCTACGAACTTCCCACTCCTCAACCCCACTTTCTAAATTTTTCATACCAAAGTTCTACATTCCTACACTATGGATGCGTCAGTATCACCAACCTTTAAGAGCACTGGATTTCAGGAATAAGTGGTATCCAAACTTACTGTAAGAATGTTTTGTGAACTACTTCTATTTTATTTCAGCTTCTCTAAGTGTTTGAATTTTTGAATTTTTTTGTATTTTTAAAACCTTTAAAACACAGACACCCTACTATAAAGGAGCAGTGCCTTTTGCATTTAAACAATTTTTCAATTTAAATGGATTATACACTAGCACCATACTCCACATATTAGATCTGCAGTTGTACTCAATTGTTGTACTCACAAATAAACCAGCAGCATGGCTCCCATTACCATGACAAATCGACTGAAGGAAGAATAGAAGTATACAATGCTCAGGAGAATTGCTGCCCTAGAGAATGTGTACATCCAGTCCAGCCAGTCCCGGTTGAAGTCCTCCTCATTCACTACTGGGCCACCCTGGGCATTCATCTGAACATTTGGATTTACAGGCCTGTTCTCCTGGACAGCTACATTTGGCACTGCTGGGGGCTCATTTGCAGGGGCACGTTCTGAATTTACAGCCTGGGTGACTGTGGATCTCGCTGGCTCAGAGCTGGAAGTCACTTGGGCTGAAATAGCAGCTTGGCTAAAAATTTAAACATAAAAACTGGTTTGTCAAAAAACACACACACCAAAGTTTCTATGCCTATTCTTGTATTCTTTTCTACACTAATAAAAACAAAGTTTCAAAAGTAATATATGTCAAAACAAACTGCATTTTCCCTTAAATCTCTACTTATTAATAGATTAAATCCAACCCATAACTGGATTTCATAATTTACTGGACAAAACTTAGTGTAAAACAGTATAGACATAGAAAATAAACACAGACATTCTGATCGTGCAAAGAACACTTAATACCTCCCTTTCCTGAGTGTAACTTGGTGCAATCCAAGATAATTCACTTACTATTGCATGTAGTACTGACGTGCATACATTTGTTGCCACCAGATCATCTGTAAGGGACTGAATGCAGGATACATAGAAAATCCAGCAGGAACACCTTGGCCTGGAAACTGGTTGCCTATACTGATAGAAAAGGATTTAAGGACAAATATTTAATTCTAAATTGTCATATTTCTAACTGCACTAATAGAAAAGAAAAAAAAAAAAAAAGAAAAAAGGAAGTAGCTTTTTTCCTCTCACTTGTCCCCCTACAATAATGTACTGAAATAATAAAACATGCAGTGAGACCATCAAGCCCATTTCAAAAAAGTGCTGTATTTTCATACAAGAAATTAATAAGCAAAGCTATTTCTACAGAAAGAGGATTTATGTTTTTGTAGTTAGTCAAAGTCTGTCAATAGCTGCATCTCTTGGACAAAACCATGTTAAGATTTTTTCAAAACAGCGTGTAACTGCAGGAAATCTTCCATACAATTCCTTCCAACCCTTAAACATGCTGCAGGAGCTGTAAAGGGAAAACTTACTATCTTTTAGAAGCAATGCCTGAAATATCACTGTGACCAAAGACATGAAGAAATTAACATGAGCAAAGATAAACTTATATTTCAGATACAGCTTCTGAAGATTGTAATTAAGAATGCTGTGAATTATTTACTTTTCCACTTCTCAATGTTTGGAGCACATGTGACTCTCCTCCCAATGGGCTTTTAACTCTGGTTCACATGCAAGAGATATAAAGCTCCTGTACTTAAATTTTAGGTTTGGTTCTGTCTGCTTTTAATCTTCTTAGCCTCTCTTACCTCCTAGAGCATATAGCATGTTTTGGCAAGATTTCCAACTCTTTCCATAAAGATTTTGATGTAGTGAACTGTAGTAAACCAGGACATCTTTCAGGACAGCATGAGAGTACAAAGCATGAAGAAAAGTTTACTCAGACTGCAGGCAGCAAAAGCTGAGACTGCTGTAATTGTTCTGCAGACTACACCTGTTCCCTAAGTAAGGCACTCCCTGCAAAGATATCACCAAGAGATTTCATTAGTCTACCAGGCATTCAGATATACAAGACATGCCCAGAAAGAAAGATGGAAGACATTTAAATCTTTTTCCATGTTACACATGAATAAGCATTTCACTGTAATTCTGGACAAGAGCCTGCCATGCAACTCCATGACCTCTGATACAAGTTTTCTGTTTATATTTATTCATAACCTGTTTTGACAATAGCTGTGGGGGCAGGAGGGAAAGAAAGCAAAAGCTACTTTCCTGATACCACATATGAACTTAGATAATCACAGACAATATTCTAGGGTTGGGTTGGGTTTTTTTTTTTTCAAAAATTGCAAGGGCGAACTGGCAGGCTGACTGATGCTACTTATTTCTGCATAATTAACACATTGGAACAGCAAAACTGTCAAGCTGCTACTGAAAAATATAATCACGCTTTTCTCTTTATGCTTGCAAGCTTTAAGAGTGTTTTTCTATACCCTGAACTGGCAAAGACTTTGAGAAATATGACTTTTCCAAAATCCATAAACCCCTGACCATCATAAAACATTTGGCCTTCAAAATGTCGAGATGATTCAAATATTCTACATGGCTATCATTAAGTACTACACTGTGACAAACCACTGAACAAAGTCTCAATTTCAAGCAGGTAAAGTACCACATGGGCATGCAAAGAGGAAAGACCCCTTAAAGTTTAACCAAACCTATTTCTCCAGCTCAGCCACCAATAAGCAGTGCTACCCAGCTTGCCTGAGCGAGTTCTACAGGAATTCACCTATTCTTTCTCATCAGTTACAGCAGTTTCAGTGAAGAACCACACTAAAAATCTAAGTTGAGTTCACCAAAAGTTGTGAGGTGTGAAGCTAATAGCTCTCCCTCACATATACATCTTTTATAAATATTACAGGATTTAAGCCTTTATTTTCTTTCACTCTTTTGAAAATTGCTTTCCTGATGTCTTAAAACTTAATAGCAGATTAAGAAACCAGTCAATCAAGACAAGCCAAAAAATATTTCAGTTATGTCATGTTCTTTCCCTTCTCATTCAAATGCATTGGTGGGTTCTTATTCCTTTTTTCCAGTGGCTTTCCTAGGAGATGTGACTTCTTGAGAAGCAAGGTTTAACTTTTAAATACCTGCCTCTATCTATAATGAGAAAATGTAGACATCAATACTCAGGAACTGCCTTCTGGCTTGCAATATTAACTAGCATAGCAATATTTTGTCTGCTCATCAAAAACCAGAATGAGGAAAACGCCATCCATTATGTAGCTATTACAGATGCCAGGGCATTAAGTTAGCTTATGAAATTCAGGAACAACTCTAAACTCAGTGTAATGTATTTCTCTGAGAATCTTTCCAAAAGAGGCTCTTCATAGCAAAGCAAGCTGGCTTGCAGCTACAAGAAAAAGTAACAAGGAGTTTCTCCTCCAAAAGGATGAGAAAAAGGCAAAAAGCAGAGTGTTTCAAAAGAAAGGCAGCAACAGCACAAGAGCAGAGAAGCAAAATGGATAGGCACAGGCATTCCAAGATTAGAGAACAGAGCAGACAGAAGAACAGCCAGGAAAGTCAGAAAACAGCTCTTAAGGTTTGAATGGTAGAAGTAGCTTCAGAATATTCTGAAAAGAGGTATGGTGCTCCTTAAATGTCTACAAAGCTCTGAATTACTTGTTTTGGTGTATGGAAGACATATAAAATGAACTAACTGGGGTGCAAATTGAGGGGAAGGTCAGACTTCTTAGCCAGTGTCATCATGAAGACACTACTTGCCATCAGTAGAAAAATAAGACATTTTATTCAGACTTAAAAGCTCAACCTCTGTCATCTGCATGACTGACAATAATTGCATTTATATAATAACCTTGACCCACAAGACATCTCATTTAGTGTTTGCTTCATACGAGTTTGCTTCATATCATCTTTAAGTGATATTCCAATATCCTCTGCTATATTATTTGGTACTTTATACGAAAAGAGTAAAAATACAGCAAGCAAAGGCTACTGATGAACCAAGGTACTTAGGTGCCAGGACACAGCGCATGCTGTCAGTATGACATTTTGTTTTTTGCTTTCAAACATTTCACTAGGTGGGCTGCCCACACTTGGCCTTAATGCTTCTTACTGCCTTGGCCTTAATGCTTCTGGTCTACCAACTGCTTCCAAGTACCCTGCAATCTGAAATTCAGGCCACTTCAGGGCTGAACCCATCTGTTCTATTTCCACCTGCCCAGCACAGCGGGGCCCGGCCCCATGAATAAGTCTGTAGGAGCAGACAAAGCTATGCTTACTCAAAAGCTGTACTTTGGAGCTTTGCTGTACTTAAAGCAAATCACTAACTTGGTAGATACACAAATTAGTTGCCCAGTCCCACCTCTAGTCCAGATTTTTAGAGAAATAGCATTTACAAAAGCTCAAAGCAACAATAGGTTTTAAATTGTTTTCTGTGTGATATTTTAAAAATCTGAATTAGCTCTTTTCCCAAAGGGTATTCAACTAGCACAATGAAGCTTTGTGCCAGGAACTGAAGAGCCATCAAAACCATAATTTAATCACCTAGTGTTCATGTTACATATTTGTACAAATTACTAATAAATGTATGTCAAAATGCTCAAAACCCTGTCATACAATTTTCCAAGCATCTGGAGAACTCTGCCCATCAGGAGAGCCTGTAGTACATCATGCAGCTGCAGTTAAGTGCTCAGTCATTAAACAGTAAGAAAAAATCCACAAGCAACACAAATTTCAGCAGCAAATCTCCAGTGTTCCTAACAAGTCTCAGTATGCATATAAACCACAATAAAGCTAGATTCATTGCTCCAAACGATGTACAAGAAAGTAGTGAGAAAACAGAAGGAATTTCTTATTGCTGGAATATAAGTAGCGCTGCCCTGAAGCAAAAACTGATTCCTCTCAGAATATTGCTGAAAGCATTAAAAAGGGTTTTACATGAAGAGAGTGGACTACAGCTGGCACTTGCCCAGCCTATTTGGTGCTGAGCAGAGCCTACCTTAGGTTCTAATAGTATTCCATTAAATTAGGATCAGGAGTGCACTTCTGAAGCAAACCTCCAGTCATATCCTCTTATTACAGTTTTGTTTGCACAACAGAATGTTCTTGGATCATCATCTGCATTCCTTCTGGATTACACACACTAAACTGAAAGACGTGATTTAGGTGCACTGCTAATGCACCTTAGCCACAAATAGGCACCTATTTCAGGTGACCAAACTAGAGATAGTCACCATAAAATAAAAAACCTTGAAATATGTGCAGTGTTGATGTCAGGTTCTCAACACCTCTTTCAGTCTACAGAACCATTAATCTCAATCCACAATACTTGCTAATACAGACATAGGTTTGTTCAGGCTTTTTTGCATTACTTCTAAATTTTTTTTTCTAAAAGTCCTATTTCTATTTCTTCTAAATGCAGTTACATCTTCCAAACTGTTGCTTCCCACTTGATTTTATCTGATTTATTTCACCTAAAAGACCGGACAATGGTTCTGTTACCTTTCTGAAGTTCATAGCCTATTCAGTTCACCACGCATACTGATGGAAAACTCACTCAGAGTATGGTTAAATGAAAAGCTAATTAGAAAATCATTAAAAGTTCTTACAGATTAGTAATTAACACAACACAAACTCCTTCCAGGATTAATTTACATTACACTGAACAGCAGCCTTGACAGTCAACCCAGTGTCACGTAGCTTTGTCATTAAGGCAAGCATAACCACTTCCATGAAGATGCATATGGTCAGAATAACCTAAAGTGCTCCAACCAACACAAAGGCAATTTCTTCCCAGCACACAGTGCATTTCCAAAAAAAAAAATAAACAACAAACAAAAAAACCCCCACATGTTTGAAGGAATTCAGAACAAAAACTAAGTAACAGGAGTAAAGCCTAGGTTAACTCTAACAAGAGAGCATCTAAGTTGAAACAAAACTAAGTATATTTTCAACATTTCCTTCCAGTGACAGACAGTTGCTACTGTTAGCTGATTAATTTGTTTGTTTGCTTGTTTCAACAGTCTCCAAAGAAAAACTCTAGTACTGGGAGAGTATCCTCTCAGAAAAAAATGCTGAAAGTGTTCCCTGAGGAAACAACAGCTATCATCTTAGAATGGACTATTCTCCAATTTTCCCATTAGAAGAACATTTTAAGAAGGTCACATGGGTTAAAAGTTACTAAAGCTGCTTTTAAATGGGAAAAAAAAAAAAAAAAAAAAAAAGTTATGTAATACAGATCAGATCTAGAAACATACAACAGTTACATTTCCTTGGTATGCATGAAAATACTTTAAAATTCTGTTGTAGAAACCTGGGCACTTACATGGACTTAAACCAGCTGCATATCATTTCTACAGTTAAATCCAATACAGAAAAATCTCTTCTGTGTCAAAAACAATGAAACATCAAATTCTAGTAAGAATTTAGTGTAGATGTAGTTATGATAAAAGAGTATTCATATTCAACAACCAGAAGCAGTAATTTTGTTAGTTACATTATTTAACTGCATCCACTAGATAAATATTACAGCTGCACTTATCAGCAGAAAGTTGAGGACAGAAAACATGAACTAAAAAGTAAAAGCCTGAAGGGGAGCACCAGAAACACTTACATTTTACTGACTCCTGGCTAAAAAACATTAATGTTCATTAAAAAAAATCATTCTAATATGACTTACGCTTCAAGATGAAGCGGCCAAAACATCCTGCAGCCTGTGAAAGCAGCATAATTGTAACTGAACATTTAAAGTGCATTAACTTTAACATTAATGTAAGAGCTGAGGATTGCTTTAATCTCACTTACCCTTGCATTAAGTAAGGGAACTGGTGGCTTGGTGTGGAATTGTTTTGTGCTTGTGGAAGATTACGATGCCTCACTCCATCTGCACTAGTGTTCAAAGATGTAGATGAAACTTCTTGGTTTGTGGGTGAAGCAGCAGTTGTTCCAGAATTGTCTAAATTCTTAAAAAGAAAAAAAAAAAATGAGGTTGGGGATCTTTTTGCCATAGTTTACCACTTACACAGATTTACTACTGTGTCTTAAAAAACTATTTGCTCTAGCATTTTGTCACAAGTTTTATTGAGAATATAAACACCAGACAAGTCTCCTAGGGTTTTATTGGTTCTGGCAAGCCTTTAGTAAAAACAAAAATTCAGGTGCACATGTGAAAAAAGTGAAGTTTTCAGAAAGACTCAACCACTTGACAGATCCCAGAGAAAACCACCAGTCACTGGGAATCAAAATTTCAAAAAGCTGAACCAAACTAAAGCTTAATCAAAAGAATAATTAGTAGCAACAAAAATTCTAGTGGCTATCATTACAAAAAGTGAGTACAACCTCAGGATATGACTTTATGTTCAAAAACACCAGTGCCTGCAGTGGCTTAAAATTCCTCTATCTTCTGTTCCCCCTTCTACTCTCCTACTCCTCATCCACTGTGCAAGCTGCCCAATCCAAATAGTTGTGCTCATTGCTAGGAGGAGGTGGACTGTGGAAATAGCAAAGTAGCTCAGAACTACTTAGGGTCCCAGAAACACACCTAAAAAGTAGTGTGTCAGACCTTCGATACTTTCAAAGATCAATATTTAACCCTGGAAGCAGAACAACAGCTGACTCTCCTGGACTAGTTGTCATCATAACAAGACTGCAATGTGGCCATTGAGATGTGTTATTTTAGTTTTAACAAATACCCAAATCCTGCTGCTAAGCATTAATGTTTACTCAGTAGAAAATCCTCTTCAACTTTGACAACTCAGGAAGTGAGGAGGTGCAATTACTTAAGACATCCATACCACATTTGCCTATAAAGGAAAATAAGATAAATTACCACGACACGGGGAGGGGATGGAAATTGAAAGAACAAAAGTCATTCAAGCTTTGACTTTAAAGATGTTTCCTTCGAAGTATTATGAACTTCACACAATGTGCATACCGACTGCTTCAAGCAGTCATGAAAACAGTTATTTAAATACATTTACAACTGATCTCTGTAGCAATAAAGCAGTCACAGAGGAGGCCACCTGTGTTCTGCTTGCAGAGACAGAAATACAGCCTTCAAAAATACAATGTAACCACTGTTCACTCTGCTGTTGCTTAAACTACTTGTGTTTGAGTGTCACACAGCAGTCAGAAACAATACCCCATCAACAGAGGAATCAAGACCGAGAGCTTATTACTGGAAGGGTATTTCCCATAAGTTGATAACAACACACTACAGATGATAAATACCTACAATACTACTGTACACATTCCTCTCTAATGTTCCAGGGTCACTTAATGATACTGCCAACTCTGGAAAAATCTAAGAGAATTACAGTGATGACAAGCAAGCCATCAATAGAAACTGCACTTCTGTTAAAAAAAGTGTACAAGCAAAGATCATAATCATCCTTTTTTGAGGGTGTGAAGAGGGGAAGGCTCAAAATACCCTAAACAAAAATATTCTGTGAACAGTTTAACTAATAAAACATTAAGAACATAGTCTTACAGACACTATGATTACATAATGATTATGCAGCTACCACCTCAATGCTGGCCAGTTCCTGCTGAAGAATGAACCAAGTTCCATCTATCTCACAACTAGAGCACTAATTTGACTGCCCTCTCTTCAGCAATAAAATTTTCACATAATAAATCAAAATTCACCTTTTTTTTTAATCTGAATATACTGCTCAATTTCTGCCAAAGACACAGGGATATGGAAAGGAAAGCACTTAAAAAAAAGTGTAAAGAAGAAAAAATACCTTAAAAAAGCAGTGCTTTATCATCTAATAAACATATTATGTTATTAATTTGAAAACTGTCACATCTGTTTAAACAAAATGACACCCTTAAATTATCAAGTCTAATTGTACAAAGTCATACAACATGCTATACCTCAGAATCTTCCTCAGTGTAGACGAAATTCATGTCCTATGTATAAAAAGAAACTCACTGAGCTACTGCTGGAGGTTGAAGCTCCGTGACCTTCTCTACTGGTGCTGGGTTTTGGAGAACTTGGGGGTGTCCGGGAAGTACATACCAGATGAACCATATGATACTCATCTTGCTAAAAATTAAAGAAATTGAAGAGCTAAAGCAACAATATTTGAGAGATTTACAAGCAAACCCTGTCTTTAGAAATCCACCTTTAAAGTTGCATTTTTAATCAGTAAAGAAACATTATCGAAATTGAGAGACCATAAAGCAAAATTTGAGCCTAGCACAAGAAAATCTACTGTTTCATAACTGATGTTTTCCTAGAAGCTGTCCCCAGTATACTGAACATTTGCTTACCAGTTTTCCCTAGAACTGCAGTATAGCAGAACTGATGGAAACCCACAAAAAGAAACATGAGGGAGCACATCACAAGCTTTAACTTTTACTTTGAAGAAATATCAAACCCATCATAGGGCTCGGTTTGTTCGGTTAAGAATGCTTGCATTAACATTGAGATCTGATGAAAAGTGTTAACTCAATACAGACATCAAGGTATATGAAAAATGTACATGCTGGAATTCCACAAGCAGACCAAGATAAGAAGAATGGACCAGACATTGCCTCCACCTCGCTCCAGTCTAAACCCTAAGTCTAAGCCTAACCTGCAGATGGGCAACTGAAAAACCTCTGCAGATATTCCACACTCAGAGAATGTTATTCTAAGTGCTATATGGGACCCGAGTATTCCTAAATATTTGAAAGTGAGGAAGCAAATGGGTTGCACCACTTCAGGCCATGTCAGTGTGCAAATAATCAGCCCATCTCCATTCTTCATGAATCTGCTCTCTCCCAACATGGATGATGTAACTTCAATCTGAAGTTATTTCACTGCTCCAGATGAAAGCACCTCATTATACCAGCATCCCTGAGGCTTAAATGGTCACAGCAATAAGAACAGCTATGACTGTATTTAAATTGCACACTACAGCTTCCTCAGTAACCAAATTTTAAAAAAGAAAAGCAACTACCAAAAAAATTCAGTCATCTTCTGAAATCAGTGGGGTGCAGTCAAACTGCAGCTTTTAATGAGATGACATTTAGAAATACCAGGCTTGGAGGTTTTAAATTATTAAAAATGTTGCCACATACACCTCTCATTTTTAAATTTTAGTCTTTAGAAATTATGATGAAGACAGAGAACTAGGACTGTTTAGCCTCAAGAAAAGAAGGCTGATAAGGAATCTTATTAATGTCTATAAATACCTGAGGGATGGGTGTCAGGAGGAGGGTGTCAGCCTCTTTTCGGTGGTGCCCAGTAAGAGGACAAGGAATAATGGGTATAAGCTACAACACAGAAGTTCTACCTCAACATGAGAAGAAACTTATTTACTGTGAAGGTGACAGAGGACTGGAACAGGATGCTCAGAGAGGTTGAGGAGTCTTCTTGAGACTTTCAAAACCTGTCTGGATGTGTTCCTGTGTGGCCTGCCTTAGGTAACCCTGCTTTGGCAGGGGGGGTTGCACTAGATGATCTCTGTTAGGGGTTGGAAGGGACCTCTATTCTATGATTCTATGAAATTAAGTGCATAACTGCTTTTATACACCACTGTGCACTCCTGCTAGCATGGCCTATCCACATCCATTTAAACTCCCACTTGTATCAGTTTCTAGCCCAAAGCACAGCTTCATTAAGTGCAGCTTCTTATTAGTCAGTGACAGTGAGCAATGATCAGAGAGCACTGAACACAGGCAATCAGCATTCTGACCACACCAAAAGCTTTGACCCTAATAGGTACCTTCTTTCTAGATAAAAACTTGTGCTAGTCCAGAGGCAAAGGCAGGTAGACAGATTAAGTGTAAGTTTACAGTCCATAGCTTTATACAATGTGTCAGTTTATTGTAATATATTTTCTGCTTGTAGAGAACATGATGAACATCACTATGCTTGAAGAGTGACACAACTTACAGCCTGAAGGCATTTTTTTTATCAGCAAAATTACTCTGCTCAGTTTCACACAGCAAGTATCACAAAGTTGATTTGAGAGATTTAGTACATCCTCAGATAGCATCAAGAATTTATAGCTAATCAAGCAGGAAAAATAGTGGAGAATGGGACTGAATTTAAGAATAATCGCACATGTTTTCCAAAGCACTTGAAAGCCTGAGCACAAAAAGCTCCTCCTTGAACACAGTGTTTTCACTTTCTGATTAAGACTGATGAGTAAGTTTTAAATTCACTAAACTTCTTTAACCAAAGCCAAGGCCTACAGCTCCTAAAGTCAAAACACAGCCCCTGTGTATCGAAGGAAGAGGTTAGTTAGGCAGTTTCCCCTCTAGAACATAAGCAAGGTTTGAAATTGTACTTCCTTAAAGTAGTCTGCTGTTAGCAGGCTGAGAGAATTTAAGGGAGTCAGACTTCATTTTGTTCTTAAAAAGCAAAACTAAGCTTTGAGGCAAGTTACGTAACTATCTTCATGAATGCTTGCAGGGCATATACTGATTAGCAATAGTCCAGCTCCAGCTTTCTCATAAGCTTATACATAGTAGATTTCAGTAATTTTGGGGTTAGATTTTCTTAAATTGAATTTAATGGCTATTTCCAAATGAGGATTATAAAGCAACAACAGCATCAGTCTGCTCAAGATTTCTCTGTATCAGATTCTCCATTGTTAACGTTAAGGTCTCCTTTAGGGACTTTCCTCCTTACTAAACATTAAGGTGTAACCCACTCTTCTAGTCTGTACATTTATACCTTATTACATTACCAGAGTAGTATTATTACCAGCACTCGGGCACTGCATCACAAAGCTTAGCTATTTCATAGGATTAAAAACTGTGTAATGGTTTAATGACAAAATATTTTTCAAATACAGCTATTGATCCATCCTGGTCTGTTGACAAATACCTTAAAGACTACTCAACATAATGCACTGTTTTCTATTACCATCAAAACCAAAATCAAGTTCTTGACAGTCCATATCATCTTATTCTGTATGTTTTTAAGAATTTTACTAACTTAAATGAAGTTCCTAGTGCTTCGTAGCATCAATCCAAACTATCTGAACCAGCTTGAGAAGCAAGTGCATGTATTTAAAAATGTCCTTCATCAGATGTCACATATATTCAGGGTTTGGATTTAATTTAAATGCTGAATGGAGAATCCAAAGTTATATTAGTAAAATTATTTTTTTCAAGATGAAAAAGTAGATTAAGAAGGAGATGAAATTTAAAAAGCAAGGTCTTAAAACAAGATCAGGAATGGCTGATTATTCATGAGTAAAGCCAGGACAACAAGTAAGTTTTCCCAGCAAAATAATTCAGAAACTTAGAATTCTGTTTTTTTGCATACAAATACATTACCCTTAACTTGCTTATACTTGTCTTATTTTTAACACGAGTTTTTGGATTTAAGTATGCACATGAAATCATGCCCCCTCAGTACACAAATCTCTCAGAGAATTCTGTTTAGGTCATAATGGGAAATGTCCTAAAAAGTCACTCAATGCTGCATTATCACTTGTTTAGGACTTAGGATAGTCTGGATAGCCTACTTGCTCTCCCACTGACTGGAAACATGCCTCAGCCTACAAGCACCCCAATCCTACATAACAAGCAATACGTGAAAATACATTTTGCTGAGCATATCAACATTACATGGTGACATCCCTCAAGACAATGAAAATTTGAAGCTAAACAACACAAAGCTAAATTTCTATTTCCTAAAAAGGGGCGTTGAGCAAACATCATATGGTGTTGATATAAAGCTTACTTTTCTGAGAACATCTTTCAGCTGCAGATGATCAGGAAGCAGTCTGCCAGAATACACCAGTCTCTGATCCTTTGTAGACTAAGAGATGGGACAAAGAAAGGAATTTAGGTTTTTTTCCTGCTGTACAGATATACAGCTGGAGATAACATTTGCAGATTACAAAAACCTTTATAATTCCAACCACCAACAAATAGAGGTAAAAATATTTCAGAGGCTGTACAAATCCAACTCACAAATTAATTCTGAAAAAGAATGTTATTACGCACTCAGCAAGAGTGCCCTGACAATTAACAACACTCAACTGGCAAGCAGTGCTCAAGAACTACCAAGTAGATTAAAAAAAATAAATAAATTTAAAAAAAAATATCCCTTCTTTTAAAGAAGATTTGCTCCTATTCCCAAGCACTTGCTAAAAGTCGGTGGAAAAGTAGCTGGGGCACAGAAAAAAAAACAAACAGGCAGTAGAATGATGAAATAATTAACATGCAGAAGGACAAAAAATTAAATATTTTTTTGACATGGAATTTCTGTTATTAGTCCCTGCCCCAAACCCACATACACCCTCAGAAAATAAATAAATTTTAAAAATATGTCAAGAGGAAGCAAGGTGGATTGCATTAAAAAGCATGAAGTAGCTAAAATTTTTATTTATTTTTAAGGAAACCTTCAAACTTTGGTAAGTTTTTTGCCTGTTCTTATACTTCCTCAGTTTACAATACCTTATTAAAACAAAAACAGATTTATTTTTTAAAAACAGATTATATGCTATTCATAAGGTGATAACTATGCTATATGGCAGAGATAGCAACACAGTCCCTTTTACTAAGAAACTGTTTGGAGTACCTACCTACAATAATTAGTATAGCAAATTGATAGCCAGTTTATTTGGTTAAACAAAACAAAAACACCCCCCAGCCTACTCAGTGCAGTTTAGGCTGTTGGAAAGAATTTTAAATAGTCTTATTAATAATAGTGCATCATTAACATGCTTTAAGATAAACAGCTTTTTTTTTAATATTCAAATTAATTATCAGATATTTTTATAGAGAATCCAACTGTTAACATTAGTTCAGTTTAACTACTTCCTGCATCATCAATTAATACAACAGTGCTTATCACTTGAAAGAGATTACTAACCAAAGCAAATGCTAAATGAAGAAATCTAGCCTAACATCAGTGGAACAGATATGCATTAACAGTGTGAAATATTTGAAGAACTTCCTCATCACACAAACAGCTAGTCATACATCTGCCTCCTTTCTCACCCTGTCTACTGTTGCCCACTCTGCAATCTCATTTGTGCTAATACTAAGGCATAAATACCTCAGATTCAGCTATCTGTGATTGGGAAAACATTTCAAAGTAGTTTTGAGATTTTTTTTTTCTTGCAATTGCCTTTTACATGTTCCCTATAGCTCAGCAGAACACAGAAAAAGTTGCAGAACTTGCTTTTTCCCTGAAAAAAAAAAAAAAAACAAACCAAAACCAAACCAAAACCTGGTATACTAGAAAAGAACTACAGATACTCCAAGCAAATAATTATAAAAAGTACACATGAAACCCGAGATGCTTTTGCTTTAACTTTTTTCCTGACTCATACCAGCTGTTCATGATTAAACAAGTGGCTTTAAAAAAGTGTGAAACTGCCATGTACAGCACAGAACTTTTTATCATCTCTACCGAAGAAACATTTTTATATATATATATGAGATATATATATTCATCGTATATTCTGTATTTTTAATTACTAATGTAAAACACTAATTTTCTAAGTCTCACAACAGAGAAAACTTGTTTTCAGTTCCACTTGAAAAAATACTGCAATGATTTCAACATCAATGCCGTACTATTTTTATTTATGTTGAAAACAACAAGAAAAAAAGCCTGTCTCTTTCATGTCAGGCTTATTTCTTCTGAACTATACCATTTTGGTTGCCCCTTTCAAGCAGGAACAGTCTGCTTACAAAATACAAGCTTACTTGCACTTTGGATTTGCGAAAGGGCCTTCTTAGAAAAACTACAATTTACAGCATGCATCAGGATTAAACTTTAATTTTCTGTAAATTAGAAACTTAATACTTTGGAATGACCAAGGGAGTAGAAGAAAAGTCTCAGAAACCTGGTTTCCTGGTCCTGGGATAGGTTAGATTAATCAGAACAGATAAAACAGTTCTAGCAAAAGAAGCAAAACACGACAAAAAACTCAGCAACTTAATACCATCATCCATCATGGCAATGAAGTGCTGTTTTGCTTGCCCCATTCACAATACAACTTTCTACATGGTCAAACTCAGATCCTTCTTTTCAGTACCTTTTATACGTGACTTTCCAATCATCCTTACCTAATTAAGTACCATCTCAAACATGGCACAAGTGCAAATTATTTTTTAATATGCATACTCTACAGAGAAGGAAATGCTAGATTAAAATGTCCCCTCAAAGCTATTACATAGCCTTCAGTAACGCATTTCAGCTCCCTTTAAGAACAAAAAAGGTTATACATACAGAGTTAATCATATTAAGCCGGAGACATTAATGGGGAAAGACGAGGTCGTAAACCCCATACTCCTCCCTACGTAACTTAAATACCTGACTGTGCACTCCAGGATTATCACCTGTAATTCCCAGCCTGAAAGCCATCATGGAATTCTGAAATGCAGGGGGGGTTTAGATGCAGAAGAGGTGATAAGTGTGAAAACACAGTATTTCAAATATATGCCAAAGTAATTAGAAGAGGCATTCCAACTCATGATCTGCCAAAGGATGTTAGCTACCACACATCCTGCTTCAAGGAACAGCACACTTACTGCTAGCCCAGACACTGAACCATGTCATGGAAAAAGACTTTAAAAAGAGAAATATATCTCTAATAATTAGACTAGTAGTACTTAATTTTCAGAAGCAAGCACATAGCATCAGATAAAATTATTCTAGAACCCAAAGTTTACAGTGAGGTAGGAGACAGTTTTGAGATCATAATCCACAAGGTATACACTTAAAACCAACACTTCATTGGCTAGTAGGGGTTTCTTCCACCATTTCCCAAGCAAGACTTCCTCTGCATTACTTACTCCAAATTAGCACTACACACTACCAAAACCACCAAACATAAGCTAATGCAATAACTTCTTTTAGAAACAGAATCTCTGAGCTATCCTGTTCCAACTACAAGACACCCATTACTTCGGTCACTCAGCCTCTCTTCCACAAGAAAAAAAAAAAACCAACCAATCACATCTGGTTAGAACTGTGGCTGAAGTATTTGCTAGATGGGAAGTACTACAGGAAATGAGAAAGAGCACTTTAAAATTAATGTTTATGGGTGGGTGTAAGTGTGCAGGGGTTATGCAATGAACACAGTATCTGCTAGACTGAGGCATACTGGTTGATTTTCCAAGTTTTTTTTTCTTAAGCAAACATTTAAGGACACTGTAGCTGCAGAACTCTAGTTATGAACGGATGATCTAATCAGGGCAAAAAAACAGACATGTAAATCCTAGTATAGATAACTATACAGTAACAACAATTAAGCCAATTTAAATCTGCAGGTACTTGGAATTTGTACATATTTAACTAAGTAATTTAAAAATTAACCTAAAAAAAAAAAAAAAAAAAAAAAAAAAAATCACAACACTGACTCAAGGCCCGACTTCTTGTTAAAGAAAACATCTAATTATCTGAAGATGCACTCTTAAAAAAATCATAAAGGAAATGACAGCATTTACAGTAACATCAGTTTACCAACTAATTTGTAGATGCAAATAGGAGAATGAGGTGTAAGTCACACGTGAAAAGAAAGAGTATGTATAGCAGAAATAGCAACTGATTTCTCTTTTATACCCTTAACTTTAGGATATGTGTATAAAGAATCTGTGTTCTGATGTACTCTTGCACTCTTAAAATAGCATTTTAATCGAAGTTATTTTCAGCACCTATCATACTCAGGGGACGTAGAAATTTGATCAACAAGCTTTTGACACTGATCTAGTTTAAAAAGAAAAAAACAAAAAAACCAAAACAAAACAAAGACAAAGAGCAAAGAAAAGTAACTCCTAAAACCACAAAGACTTAAACAAGCTTGCAAAAGCAGTAACAATGAATGTCAAAAACATATCAAGCAAAAAAATACACTTCTTAGTTTTATTATATACAGGAGACATTCTATTAAACACCTTTATCCCTTCCCATGTTATTACTTTGACAGATTCTATCAAATAAAAATACTGTGTTAAGTTACTAATTTAATTGTGAGTACAGAAAATCCAAATTCAATCCGAATTACTGAGATAATTTTCACTAAAGAGACTCCCCACTGTTTAACCCAGAACAATTTTGGGCATTCTGAGATAGTCATTCAATAATGAGAGGCATGTTGAAGAATCAATTTTCAACAGAAGGAAGATTTTCCAGGGAACTGAAATTTAGTATCATACTTCTGGTTAAAACCTACTGTGCAACACAAAAACCTCTTATTCATTAAGAATTCTTTGTATATGCCTAATTTAGCAAGATCACAGAATGAGTCAGAAAACACAAATATGTCACAGTAGATCCTAGGGAGGGGAAGAATCAGCAATCAACTGAAGTTTTATATTTGTTTCTTTCACAGCAGTTGAGCTCTCAGCAGAGAATTACTCAAAACAATCACTAAATCCACACTCAAATACCACTTGACAGATCTCAATGTACCAGTGACGAAGATTAAGTTGCTGACTGCTTTCTTTCTTCCTCTAAAAGACAGAGAAACCCCTAGACACAAAGCTACTTTAATTTCCCCCCCACACACACACAAAAAAAAAATTTAAAAAAAAAAAAAAAAAATCCACATCGGTAATTCTTGTATTGAACTAAGTGAATACTAATAATTTACCATACAAATGCAACCTCTGCTGCTGCAGGCTGCTGCAGTATGGAGGCAGTCACTCCCTTCAAACAGTTTTCTGGAATGAATTTTCAAATACACTGTTTTGTGTGACTGCCCTTTGTATTATTATCCATATGTTTGTATAGCCTCTTTTTAATCGCCAAAAAGAAGTCAGGAATAATCCTATTTTCCTCAGTAAATCAAAAAATATAAGCTTCTTACTAAGTTTCAAAACAACAGTTACAACTGTCATACAGGTTTGCAGAACATCTGAGAGCAGAGGTCCCAGCACAGCCTCAAAAAATTAATTTAGAAAGAGGAAAAAAAAGGAAATAGTAATTCTGGAGGTTGTTTAATTGCATATTTCAAATGGAATTATGAATAAACATGTATCTGCTCCCAAACTCAGTGATTTCATTAGATCATAACACTAGCTATAACGGTTTTACTGTAATTACTTTAGATAGAACTCCTGTCTTTACAGGAATTAATCTTGTGTTGAGTTTATTGAGATGGCAAAATTCCAGTTCCTAAAAAAAGTCGAACAGACCATTAATTAGCGTCTTCAGTGATACCACCTTTCACGAATCTACACTGTGCTCTTGACCTTCTTAAACCATACCCGAGTAGCTATTCCCAACTTCCCTGAAAGCAATGATCCAGCCACTGCCAGCAGGGCTCTTGTTTATTTTGCAGAGTGCCTAAGGAAAGTCTTCACCAACTGTCCAGAAGTTACTGCAACGCCAGTCTTACCGACAAGATGAAGAAAAAGGCCTGACCAAGAACTCACCGGCTTACTGGGGTAGACTTTGGAAAGATGAGATTTTAGCTTGCCCACAGTCCAGTCCAGAAAGCAGTTAATAGTCTGGTCGGTGTATTTCTGGTTGGGGGCCTTGATGATGAGGGTCACCGGGTGATCCACGACGCTTTGGTCCATGCTGCTGACAGGGGCAGCCGGCCCTGTCCCCTCTCTTCTCCCCGGGGAGACGAAGCTGCTAGAAGCTCTGGACGCTGCCGGGCGGGGTGGGGGTAGGGGGAGGGTGGTTCAGCGGCCCGGGGCGAACTTCCTGAGGGAGCTGGGGGAGCCCATCCCCGTGCTGCCACTCACACCGTGAGCAGGGCGACGGCGGCGGCACCGGCTGAGGTCTGCCCGCCAAGAGGGACCGGGGTGGGGGAAACGGGGGGGAACAAGCAGAGAGAGGGGCGGCTTAGCACGTCACACACCCGCACCCCCCTCCGGTTACCACAGCGACGGGGGCTCTGGCGGGGCCAACGGACCCACCCTCACCCTTCCCCCACCCTCATCCCAACCCCCACCCCTCCCGATGCGCGCAAGAAGAGAGAAGGAAAGAGACGGAGCAGGTCGGTACCCGGAACGCAGCCGCCCGGGCTACGGCCCTCCGCCCGCGGCACCGCCTCGACCTCCGGTCCCGCTGTCGTTTGCGTAAAATGGAGACCGGAAGCGCGGCGGCGTCCCGCCCCCCTCCGCGCCTGCACCCCCTGCGCCGCTAGGGGGCGCCCGCGGGACAGGCGGGCGGAAGGCGGAGCTGGGGGAGGGCGTGAGGGGAGGGCGTGAGGGAATGGCGGCGGCGGTGGCGGCGCCGGTGGCGGCGGGGGATGTGCGAGGCCGGAGGGGTGCGTGGGTCCCTCAGGGGAGTGGGGGCTGCATCGGCGTTCTGCCGAGGGCCTGGTGAAGAAAGGGAGGGGTAACGTGTCTTGACGTGGGGCTTTTCATCCTGGAGAAGGCGTGGGGGAGATCTTAAAGCCGCCGTCCTGTACCTGAAGAGGGCCTAGAGGAAAGCTGGGGAGGGCTGAGGGGTAATGGCTCTAAACTGGAAGAGGGTTCATTTAGGTTAGATATGGAGGAAATCCTTCACGACGAGGGTGCTGAGACACTGAACAGGCTGCCCTGGGAAGTTGTGGCTGCCCCCTCATTGGAAGTGTTCAAGGCCAGGTTGGATGGGACCTTGAGCAACCTGGTCTGGTGGGAGGTGTCCCTGCCCATGCAGGGGGGTTGGAACTCAAAGATCTTTGAGATCACTTCCAACCCAAACTATTTTATAATTCTGTGATGCTTTGCAGCAGGGTAGAGTGTGGGGGAAACCAAGAAGCAGCCTGGTGGGAGTGGAAGTCGTTTGTCTCACCCATGCTCCGGGTCTGTGAGGCCGGTGTTAACAGGATGTGAGGTGTCCACTGACTTCTGTAGTCAAGAAAAAGTCTCAAGACTGGAAAGGTTAAATACTTCTTGGCAAGGGAATTAGAACTTCATTACTTGTATGTCTCACCTCCGTTACCATCATGTGTAAACATGTCAGTGTATTTATCATCAACATCCTTGGGAGGTCAGGAAATCCTACTTTATAACCAGAATAGGAAGAGATTTGCTGTATGTCACACAAGAGAGCTATCAAATCATAAAACAAGTTTCTAAATGTGCCAGGTTAGCACTGTAAACTTCTGAACATCTTACATGGTTCTCAGTTGCTGAGAAGAAAATTCTTTAAAAAGAAAACCATTGAGTTTGACAGGTAAGTGACACTAAGGGAAAAATTCAGTTTGTTATACTTCTGCTAAAGATCTCTGCAGTAAAAGTTGTCCTCAGTAACCCAATAAAAACAATAAACTGCTTATGAAAAATATTTTAAATTGACTCTTGAAAAAAAACATAAAACAGTGTTTTCCATCTTGCTTCCTCCCATTTTCAAATGCATGTAACTACAGAAGGCACAGAAGTATCAGACAGGTTTGATTTTTCAAGTAGAAAACATCCCTTTAATGCCAAAAAACGTAAGTTTCATTAAGCTCTGCAGTGTGAACAAGGAGTGAGACATGGAAAAGGTTGCAAATAAAAGGAGGACCCTTAGTAACTTCAGCTTCTGATGAGAAACATAAAAAGAAGAGCCTGAAGGGATATTAAGCACCAAGAACCTCTTTCTTTCTTTTAAATAAAACCTGTATACAGAGGACAGCTAATGTTAGAATTTGCAAAAGCAGAGAAAATAACAAATTTTTGTGCTTATTGAATTCTAATTCTTTTCTTCTACAAACCACTCCTTCATAAACCTCGTGATCAAGCTGGAGCATGGGACCTCTGTGTTTCTACAGCACCAGTTGTCCTTGAGATAGCTTATCAAATTGTTAATGCGGACAACTGGTACTTGACAACACCTTCAAATGTAGTATCTGACCTGCTCATATCAGTTTCCTGGTTTCCTCCCTTGTTACATATTATTTACACTTGAAATTCCAAACATGTTGTCATTACCTGGGCATGTAACTTGGAATTCCCAGGAATTTCCAAGAATAGAACAGAATTGCCAGGCACGAGGCAATTATTTGTACAGAGGGTGATGCTTCAAAGTGGATCAACTAGATGAGTGCTTGCAAGGATTAATGCACAAAAATCAAGGCAAGTGTTAATTTTTAAGCTTTGCGTTTAGGATGGTTGTGGTTTTGTTTGACAGTTTGACAGTCTACATACACATAGTATTTCTATAACACACTCATTAGCTGCTTTGAAAAGCTCCAGATTTGGGATAACCAAGAAAACTCAGAAGTCACAACCTGAGAACACTTTTGAGATCTCCTCTGCAGCCTCATTTTAGAAGCTGGATGTTGTGCCAGCTCTGTGAGCAGATCCCTGTGCTCTGCACAGGCCCTCAGGGGTCAGAATTACACTTACAGCGAGCTCATTTTAGGACTAAAGTCTGGAGCCTGGTGAAAATATTTTTACATTAATATATGTTCCAGAAAACATTTTGTGAATATACATTGTGAAATATTGTAAAAGATCACACCAAGATATTTTAACATGCAAGAAACTATCATTTAATAATGCTTGTCTGACTAGACATACCTTGACAAAGTCACATTAATCTTTTTGCTCGCTCTTACTGTCTGTGACATCTCTGTAGTTCAGAGGAAAAATTATGGCAAATCATCTTTAAGAATGCCAAAAGTTTATTATTTTTTTAAATGAAACGATTCATGCATTAAAACCTTATTCGAGACTGAGGGATCATCTTCTGACTCTTGAGGTATCTAAAACAGGTACCTGATTTGAGAGCTTCTTACACAGCCATGAGATTAACCAAAGGACAATTCAGAGCATGTAAGATCCTACATCTGTCCTTAACCATGTTAGGCACAGGAGATGTGTTGTATGATTAATCTGTGACAATTTAAATTGGAATAGATCAAGATCTTAGTTTATTGCCAGCCAAGTATCTTCTCCATATCTCCATTTCTAACGGTTTCGTTTGCTTTTTTGGTTTTAAGGGTAGTAAGCATGTAGTCTAAAAACTCTGAACCACCTTTTTCTTTCATTTCTCTGCTCAAACCAGCAGGGCTCAGCCTAGGACTTGCAGTGCCAAGTAAAATCATTGGAGTTGCAAGCTGGGTTGGAACTAACAAATTCAGCTTCTCCTGCTATTTATACTAATAGTTGGGGTCATGTGAAATTACTGACCTGTATCTGGGATGACAACCAGAAAGAACTTGAGACTCTGTTTGCTCAGAAACATCAGTTTTTCTCCAAGACTTTTGTAAAACTCTGCCTTACCATGAAATGGTGACAAGGATTCCCACATTCCTTCTTCAGAAG